>NC_079452.1:49139162-49149162 GCF_903798145.1 Danio aesculapii | reverse complement strand
TATGTTGGGACAATTGCAACATTCATTGAAATGTGATAATAAAAACACAATCTACAACATCAGGTTGAATTTTATTTGTATTTTTTTGGTAAACAGACTAAATGTAAATTGGGTAAATGGTAAAATGTGTTAAATTGATCATATAAATACAGATTATTAAAAGAACAAGCAACAGCCAATTATCAGACCTAAAAAACTTAACAAAAAACATTTTTTTAACTGAAAATCTAGACTGAAACTTTACTAAACAACTACTTTGAACTGTGAAATGAATTAAAGAATTGATTTTTTCAAATTAAATTACATTGAAACTGATCAAATTGAAATTGTGCATTGTTAACATGGCACGCTTTTAAATGAATTTTGTAATTGGGGACAGTTGCAACAGCATGTTGCAACTGTCCCAACTCTGTCAACCCTGATTAAAATGTCTATGCTAGCGAGATACAACAGCTTTAACGCTTGATCACTATACCTATATAAAGCTAAAAATACACTTATTTAAATAATTTATCCGAAACAGATGCCCGAGCCACCTCAGCTGACTTCTCTCGATGTGAAGGAGCAGCGGCTCTACTCCGAGCTCCCCCCGAGTGTCAGAGCTCCTCATCCTATCTATAAGAGTGCGCCCTGCTACCCTTAGAAGGAAACTCATTTCGGCCGCTTGTATCCGAGATCTTGTCCTTTCGTTCATGAATGCTCATGACGATAAGTGAGAGTAGGAACGTAGATTGACCAGTAAATCGAGAGCTTTGCCTTTTGCCTCAGCTCCTCCTTTCCCACAACGAACCGGTACATCGACCACATTACTGCTGCCGCTGCATCAATCCGCCTATCAATCTCACGTTCCATCCTTCCCTCACTCGTGAACAAAACCCCAAGATACTTAAACTCCTACACCTGCAATAAGGATTTTCCTCCTACCTGGAGATGGTAAGCCACCTTTTTCCAGTGGAGCACCATGGCCTCGGACTTGGAGGTGCTGATTCTCATCCCAGCCACGTCACACTCGGCAGCAAACCGCCAGCAAACCAGTACATGCTGAAGGTCTATGTTCGATGAAGCCAACAGAACAACATCGTCTGCGAATAACAGAGATGAAATCCTGTGGTCCCCAAACCGGACCTCGTCCAGCCCAAGGCTGTGCCTTGAAATTCTGTCCATAAAAGTTTACAAATGAATAAAGTTTCACAAAAACATTAGACAGAACAAGAAATTTTCTGATCATTGAAAAAATAACATTTTTTTTTTTTACCTAAAAATGAGTTTTATACTGATGGAATGGGCACAAATAGCTGATTTATCTCAGATTGAAAGACAGTCTATAACTGAATATGTAGTATGAATATCATCACTCTAGCTCATTCCTGAATGGAGGAATAAGTCTTGTTGCAACTGCCCTATGTTGCAACCGTCCACACTCTCCCCTATAAAAAGGCATCTTGTACAGCAAACCTCAATCTGTATATTTGCACTCACTACTTACTTCTATTATTATTTTTATTTATATATTTATTCTCTGTTTTTTGTCCTGTCTCTGTAATCCTGTTGCACTGTAGAAGCTTTGTCACGAAAACAAATTCCTCGTATGTGTGAACATACCTGGCAATAAAGCTCTTTCTGATTCTGATTCTTATGTCAGGGTTACGGTGGGTGGGAGCAGCGCGGCCCACTTTATTCTATTTTAAACTATAGTTTTAATCTTTAGTTTACTATAGTTTAAAATAGAACACATGTTTATGCCTGTTTGTTGGAATGTTGTGATGTTATTAAACAAAAAAAGACTTATTTTAACTACGTGTTACACTGCGCTCAAGCCAGCTGCAATTCAGAACAGCATGGTCAGGACCACTGCGATGAGCATGCAGATTAAGCTGCTGTCACACTGGGCTTTTCCTCCCATAGACTTCCATTCATACGCACGCGAATGCGTCAGACCGGAAACGCAAGGTCATGCGTTAAGTTTCGCATGTCGCTGCTGTGCAAAGTTCAAGCTTGGTGAACTCTGACCTGCGAAATCGCATCACTTGACTGCGTGAGACCAATCTAGGATCAAAACAGGACCTCTCTGGACAGAAATTTAAAACATGGAGCAATCGCTCCCCTTTTTTAATGTCTAATTATTTTATTTAATCCCACCCCTTTTCACAGCACCGTACGACAGAATTTCGCACACACAAAGCCCGGTGTGACCGCAGCTTTATAATGGCTTTTTTGTTTTCTTTCTATCCGTAAGTTTATCTTTCAGATTGTTTCAGATAATTGCAGGTCAAACTAAATAAAATATACTCCAAAACATCTAAATAGTTTTTATTTGTCCTAGCCCTCCTGTCAAAATTAATTATTTTCAAAAGATTTGCAGAGAGGGTGGCTTATATTAGTTAACTAATTCCCAACAACTCATTTTTCTTTGGTGACAGTGCATAATATGTACTTATTCTTCAAAATAATACTATTCAGTTTAAAGTGACCTTTTCTGACCTCATGTTTTTATGCTAAGAAATAAAGAGTACAATAATGGGGAAAAATAATTTACTGTAATTCCTAAAACTGACATTTTGTTGAGTAATTTTAAATTAACATTTAAATATCTACCAAATGACAATAATATGAGCTGAAAATGTGGCATGATAAAGAATATTGTGATGGAAATCTTCCAACTGATGTCAACTGAGAGGAACTTCCACTCCAAATAGTAAGACTTTAAAGGGCTTTGTGCATGTTTAATTCACATCTTTGGATGGAAACATAACTAATGTCCTTCTGCTGAAAGGTCACAGACAGTCCTAAAAAGCTTGCACACTAACACACACACGGAAAAAACACCCCTGAAGTCATTTACAATAAATTATTACAGGTCATGTAAGTAAACAAAGTACGCACACACCAATCACACGTGTCTGTTGAAGTAAGCAACACAGTAGTCACTGGTAGAAATGGTTGAGTGCATGATTAAAAATGTTCGAAAATTTAACAAACACCATACATTCATTAGCTTTAGTGATTATTATGGGATTTTCTGCATAACTTGAGCTTGTTTTGTCGGTTTCCTAGGCACACTTTAATGGAAAATAATTAAATCATTACACACAAAAAAAGTAAGCATAGATCACACTAGTTGGAAAACTAGAGTCATTTTTTAAAAAGGAATAATTTAAATACTAATTTTATATTAGTTACCAATAGTTACTTAGTTTTTCAAATACAACAAAAACATGACTTCTGGCCCAGATATGCGTTTACTACATTTAAAAATGAATCAGCTCTGAAATTGGCCAGTTGTGAAATCATGATCATTAAGATTATAAAATTGTAGATTTTACCTAGGTGTAACCATATGAAGTATTAGATTTTTTTGGACATAAAAAGATGCATCAAGTACTCATTGAAAAATAGGCATCTTAAAAAACAAACAAACCTTGAATTAGGACAATATTTTTTTTTTATTAGCTGTACAGCAATACATTCTCTACACCATCTTACCTCTACACCCCACCCAGCCATAATAAATGTCTTTATAAGGTTGGTTTTCTGATCATTGTAAAATTCACACAGTACAGCTAGGTGTAAAAAAAAAAAAAAGCATTAACCTAGAATTAAGAGCTTAAAAAAAAAAAAGAAAAAAGCAATTTAAATGCAATTACATGTTGGAGAAAAACTTCATTCTGAATCAGAAAAACAAAAGATCGGAAATAAAAGGACATTGCTCTTTTGAACAAGTGACAAACTTTTTTACAAATATCCTATCCAAGCTTCCCCTTCTAGAAACATTTTGTATCAAAATAGCTTCCTCGAACACTCGTATTAAACTTCTTAAATTAAATGTGGTCTGAAAAACCTATTGTAAACTTTACGTCTCCTCTCAGAATCCCATGAAATCCTAAACTTGGGATCACGCTTTCAAATTTGGGGTGGCTGTCGGGAACATGACCACACATGGAAATGGATCCAAATGATCAGAGACATGCGCTTCTCGCTGTACCTGCCCAGTTCTGTCCCTTTTCCTCCTTTTACAAAAGCTAGAACAAAATCCAACGTGGAAGCCTATTCGTCAGGTGGAACAACATTAAAAGCCACTCTTCGCCCTGTAAAGCGCTGGTTAAAGAGATTAAGCAACCCTCCCCATCAAGCGAGTGGAGCAGACTCAAATGCACAAATTCAAGCTACAGAAGGACAGAGAAGAAAGGGGGTTATATGCAGCCTACATGATTCTTCAGGCTTTTATTTTTTCCCCCACAAGTAATTTGAAAGCCTTAGGTGGCATGTTTCCAAACATCTACTGTTAAAAGCCATTGCCCTAGCATTCAAGGTGATCAATTCACTAGAAAAAGATTAAAATGTTCATAATAAAACGGAAAATAAAAATTATTTACAAGCAAGACTAGCCAAGATTACCCTTTTTTATACAACTTTATCGACTGCAAGTTTTCTTTTTTTGAACTTATGAATGGATGGATGTCATCGACCCTGGCTTGATAATCCCATGGCTACATTTCTACGCTCTCTAACATTATCAACTGTGACCAGTGAAAGAGCACATGAGGAACAAACAGCAAAGAAAAGTCATCATAAATGTCAAACATTGAGAGGATTTTTCTCAGACAGATGGGGCAAAAACACCCATTTCTACAGCAGTGAAGCAAATTGAGGAAAGTCAATGCTCGTCCAGGCACAAAATGATATCTCATCTCTCAATATTGCCGCGGTAATGTCAGATTTGAATTGTCAAATGAAAACGGTTGGTTAGCATGGTAAAGAAAGTCTAGATGCATGTCAAGAGCACACTTCTGATCTCAAACAAACAAAAAAAAAACATCCACCACGTACAATGAACTACTGGTGTGACGGAAACAGTAGAAAAGCTCAGTTTTGTGATCATGAGAAGACACTGTGTAAGAACTTTAGGACATCGGGTATTTGGGGTTTTATAGCAAAAAGTGGAATAATGGAGTCTTTAAGAATCTTGATGCAGGACATTAGGACACAGCGCAGTATTAAAGGAGGTGAAGAAAGAGAAGTATGTGAGCATGTGTAAATAGATAGAGATATATATATTTATATATATTCAGGGGGACGCATATGGGGATGTGCATTTATGCAAGCATGGGTGATCAGCCTGTGTGTGTGCACATATCCCCAGATCACCGGTCCATCATGCTAAGAATCATTTCAGGAGTAAGATCACCGTTAGGTGCAGCTTCTGGGACTGTTAGCTGCACTGTTTCTACATCGGCCTCAACCGCCTCCACTTCCTCTACGATCGGCTCGGCAGCTACAACTGCGTCAGCGCCCTCTGGCTCCTTCTTTACAATGATGTTCTCAATGGCCCCTGTGCTTTCATCCTCCACCTGGATAATGGCAGCAGCTGTCAGGAGAAACAGACAGAATCGTTTAGTTTAACCCATTTAAAAGATTCTGAAAGGTTTGCCTTAATATGCGGTGGAGAACATTACCTGTGGTGGTTTTGGTAATGGACTTGGTAGGAGAGACCTTGGGTGCGTTCTTAGGGGGTCTGCCCCGTTTCCTCTTGATTGGTGGCTCAGCTGGTGCGGGGATAGGAACACTGGGTGGAGCCTGGTCCACCATACCCATCTGGTCTTCATCAAGAAGGTCATCCTCATCCTCTTCATCAATGTCATCAAGGTCAGGTTCACCATGCTCATCTGGGAAATTTAGATCACGATGTAAATTAGAAGGATCCCAATGATTTAAGGAGTTAAATGAAGATCAAATAATCTGACTTCATGTTAGGCAATAGTAGAACTAATAGAACAGCACAAAGACAAAAAAAAAAAAAAAAAGCCAAGCTACTGACCACTATCATCATCATCATCGTCATCCTTTCTAGACCGCATCTTCTTCTTTCTGCCTCCACGGCCCCTTTTGGGTGGAGTTCCGTTCTCTCCATCAGCAGATTCCATACCAGTGCAGTTCTCTGCATGCCTGGCCATGGTATTCTGTTCAGAGACACAAACAATTTGTTAAACACCATTCTCTGCAAACAAGTGGCATCCTGGAAAATGATCGGGCCTCTTGATATACTATACCCTGCGAGTGAAGGTCTTTCCACACTTGGTGCATACAAAGGATGTGGGTACAAAGTTGGGGTCATGATAGCGGCGAAAGTGCATGTCCAACAGCTGTTTCTGCCTGAAGGTCTTCTCACACTGGCTGCAGGCATACGGCTTCTCCCCAGTATGGGTGCGCTTGTGCATGACCATGTGACGCTCCTGTTAGCAAGCACACAGTGGATTAAGTGAAAAAGTTCTCTACACATAATTAATGAATGCTTAAGATGAACTTCAGTAACAATTGTCAGCTTTCTGACCTGGCGGCATGCATAGTCACACTGATCACATTTGAAGCGTTTCTCATTTTTGTGGGATTTCTGATGCTGGATAAGAGCGTAACGCTCGTGGAATACAGCATCACAGTAACGGCACTTTCTGCCCTGTTCAATGTAGGAATGCTGCTTGCGGAGATGCACACCTGCAAGGGACACAGATTTAAACAGGTCAAATTCAATTCACCACAAGTTCATTAAAATCAAAGGATATTAACAATACTACAGGAACTAAAAAAAAAAAAGTGGTACAAGCTGAAGAAAGAGATTTTACCAAGATCACTCTTGCGGGCAATAACTGTGTCGCAGTGAGGGCAGTGAAATTTTGCCACATTTTCTGTGTGCTTCTGCAGAATGTGCATCTTCATGGTGCCACTCTGGGTAAACCGTGCATGACAGATATAGCACTCATAGGGCTTCTCTCCTGTTGGACAATCAAAAAGTCAATACTGAAATAAGAGATCAACATCAAATAAATAAATAAAATGAATTCAGCAGTAAAGCAAGCCTCTGCTAACCTGAGTGGGTCCTCATGTGTCTCTTCAGCTTATATGTATCTCTGCTGGCATAACTGCACAGACTGCACTGGAACGGACGTTCTCCTGTATGAGAGCGAATGTGGCGCTTCAGCTTGCTAACCTGCAACGTTTCAAAACTCAGTTCAAGTCATCATACACAGTTCAACATTCACATGACTATTGTACCACACACTTGACCTTAATACAATTATTGCATATTAACGAGTAACCATTATGAGTATTAGGCATATTATAAAAATGTATGAAATGCTATCAGACAAACCTCTACACTGGCGTAGTCACACATAGAGCACTTGAATGGTTTCTCGTGAGTGTGCTTGTAGCGTCTGTGTCGCACCAGCTCTCCACTGGTGACGAAGGCCATGTCACAGTCAGTGCACTTATGTGGTCTGGTGCCTGTCAGGAAAAAAAAAAAAAAAAAAAGTTAATTTCTAATTTTAATCAAGAAACTCAAAGACCTTTAGACTAGGGCTGAGCGATATGGCAAAAAAAACTAGGTTTTTTATAAAGTTTGACCGATTCACAATTTAGATTTTTTATTATGTAACTAGACAACTTAAAACATTACAACAACATGACTGAAGAAACATTCTCTTTATAAGCAACTTGAAAAACCATCTGGTTAAGGACCATTGTATTTTTAATGGCCATGCCATACATAAATTGGTCAACAAAGTGTAAATAAATGTAAAACAAATTCACGAGTTAAATATCGTTGCAGAAGACTTAAAAAAAATATACGTGTAAATATTGCAGTTGCAGGAATACAGAGGTATTTTTTTGCAAGTTTTGCTGAGCCTAGGAAAGATTGGCTGTCAGCTCAGCTTTGACTTTGTCTTCTTCTGATTGAATGACAGGTTGTAATGCTGCTGCCATTTTCAGATACAGTGGAAGTAAAGGACTGAACATGGAAACTGTAAAGCCTAATTTAACAAAATGCATGAAGCTGTGGACGTATAGCAGGAGCAAATACAAGCACCAGATGTGTGTCTAATATAAAATAATATATTTATTCTACTTTTAAATACAGATCATTTGATGCGCTTGGCACCACACTCTGTATTATGCTGCCTGACTGGGTTTCAACTAGGTCCGCTAAATGACATCATGGGGGTGGTTACTTTCACTTTTCATTGTTACAGCTGTAACATGTAGGATTTTACTTGTAGCATTAGTCTGGCAGCACTGAAGTAGCGTGAGAGAGTGGACCAAAGCGTGTTTGATGCAATGGTATTAACAAAAGAAAAATACACAACTTAAGACACTTAAATGCTTGTATTTGTTGTATTTGCAACAGCTCTGCGATGCATGCCCACAACTTCATGCATTGGGTTAAATTAGGCTGTCCAGTCTCTGTGTTCAGTCCGTCACTACCATGATGGAAACCCAGTCAGGCAGAGTAATACAGAGAGTGAACCAAAGCGCATTGGTGCAATTATAATGCATCTAATATTTTTATAAAAAAATAAATAAAAAAAATCTCGAATCAGCTTAAAACGCAAATTCGAAATAATAGTAAAAATCGAAAACAAAACAAAAAATAATAATAAAAATAAATAAATAAATAAAAATCGCCCAGCCCTACTTTAGAGCGTAATACTCCAGGGTATGTACCTGTGTGGGTATTAAGATGGTTCCTTAGCAAAGTCACAGTCCTGAAGGCTCGTCCGCAAAGATGGCACTTGTGAGGCCTCTCGTCTGTGTGGCTCTTCATGTGGCGGTCCAGATTGGATCGGCGTGGGCAAGTGTAACTGCACAGCTCACACTGGAATGTCTTCTTAACACCTGCACAAAGCAAATGATTTAGCTCAAAGCAGATTTGACATTTTGATATCACACAAGTCTCCATTCATTCAGCAAATATCACAAACTCACCTTTCTTCTTGATTTTGGTTGGTTTGGGTGGTTTCATGTTACCCACAACTTTCTCAGCATTGACTTCAGAAAGTAGTCCCTCCTGCTGCTCCTCCTCGAAATCATACACAGACACATCCATGTCTTTATCACCCTCTGTGTTGTAGCGCAGCTTGCTTTTCTTTGTCTTCTTGACCTTTTTAACAGGAGGTGTGTAGTCGGGATCTTTGGACCAGGCAGGGTCTTCATTTTGGGGTTCAGCCAGATCTTCTTCCTCCTCCTGATGCGGAGGTTGCTCGTCTTGGGGCTGGAGCTCATCTTGCTCCACAGTTTCTACTTCTCCGTTTGCACCCACTTTGACCACCTGTAAGAGAAAATAACATTAAGATTCACTAGGTGGTCCCTCTAAAACACACAATCTGTTCAAAACCAAAACACATCACAAACCTGAAAGCCCTCAGGCAATGGCAGAGTGTGACAGATGACCGGCTCCCCGTCTTTAGGCATGGCAGTGGCATTCACCAGTGTCCCCTGCAGCTCTTCCACAGTGGCGGCAGTGACAGGCACAGCAGAAACAGGCACCTGCACCAGCTGCAGCTCTCCCAAGCCCAACTGCTGCTCCTCCATATTCACCACTTGCAGGGTGATGATCTGAGTATCATCGACTGTAGTGACCGTAGCTTCATGAGCAGCACCAGCCACACCGACAGGTGCCCCAACAGCAGCCTCCATGACTTCGGTCTTCATCTGCAGCAAGGCAGGGTCCAGGGTTTCCATCATCATCATGTCCACGCTGCTGTTGACACTAACTACACTCTCAACCAGCTGTTGCTGGGCCTCCACCACAGGCTCTACTTCAGCCTGTGCTTGCTCAATCACAGCGGCCTGCAGCAGCTCCGCTCCCACCTCCTCATCTTCTCGCCGCCTTTGGTATGTCTTGCACTCCTTGGCCTTGAAAGCATCCCCTGCATCTTCCACCACGGCCTCAGTCGGTCCCCCTTCCATGGGTAATACCTACATATGTAAAAATCACAAATTAGCAGACAGAATTGGGACAATTTCTCCTTCCTGCCTTCAACCTAAACTGCATTTACTTACTCGCCCTGAGACAGGCTGCTATCAACATTGCAACTGGTAAATAACAGTGTTGAATTTGCACTTCCATAGACATCCATGGTTTTGGTGTTTGTACAATTGAAGTAAAGTTGGTTTTATATTTATACATGCAGTCTTTCTCCTTAATACTATAAATTTCAGAAAAGTG
>NC_079452.1:49086662-49134162 GCF_903798145.1 Danio aesculapii | reverse complement strand
AAGCAAAACAAAGTCAAACAAAGAAACAGGAGTTTCAGTTTAATGTTGTAAATTACTTGAAGGGAAAATAGGAGTTTTGCATGATTTGTTTTATTTCATGTGTTAAAAAGAACACATTATTGTCACCCGCTGAGACTAAACAACACCTGAGGTTGGCCCACTTGTTTGTACGGTTATGTATGTTTTTGATTGAATATTATATATTATATTAAAGATTATTAGTTTTTTATTATTATTATTCGTTAATATTATTATATTAAAGAATATTAAAGATTATAATTACTTGAATGTATTTGATCAATCTGTTTTCATTGTAATTGGCATGAATACCAGGCCCGTGGCCAGCCTATTGAAATAGGTGGACCTTTTGCAGTTATTTGCCTTATTTTCTGTTAAATTGTAAGTTTTAAATACTGCATTTTAGTGATTTTTAGTATAACTATAACCTATAGATAAATAACAAACCGGCTCGCTCATTTCCTCAGTCAGAATTTGTCGATTTGAATAATTAAAAATTAAATGAAAGCCTTCTTCTGTTGGTTATTTTCACAATTTGATGGCATACAGTCAAAAATGGGACAAAGGAGCCATATTCTGGACCTTGAGGGTCTTTCGAGCCATCCAAATCTCTAGTTACATGCCTGATTACATCTGATTTCATCTTACACCAGGATTATTGTTGTTATTTAAAACCATAAAGAATATAATTACAATGAATGTATTTGATGAATGTGTTTCCATTGTAATTGGCATGATTACTAGGACTGCAGCCAGCCTATTGAAAGAGGTGGTTCTTTATTTCCTCAAAAAAATAGACTTCTTTTGCAATTATTCGCTCTAATTTTCTATTAAATTTTAAGGTTTAAATACTGCATTATAGTGACATTTTAAACACAACTTTTGGCTGGATTAGCTTGTCAGATGGTGATCATAACCACACTTTTTGATGCAACAAAATTATTCCCTGCATTATTGTTATTACATTTTAAGTGCTTCCCAAACTATTTTACCACAAAGTGTTCATTTACAAATGTGAATTTAAACTGTAAGTTATTACAGTTTTATAAATAGTGATGAGTTTAGAATTTTAAATTAAACATTTGACCAAAAATATGAAAATATGCTTGTTTTTGTAATACTAATTTATTATCATCTATCATTTAAAAGAATAGGAATCTGTTCAAATTAAATTCAAAACTATAACCTATAGGAAAATAACAATCAGGCCAGCTCGTTTCCTCAGTCAGAATTTGTCCACATGAATAATTAAAAATTAAATTAGCTTTCTATAGACCATTTCAATGTGGTCATGTCATTGGCCCATGAATATTTCCTGCTTGTTGTTAAACTATTTCAAGAGGCAATTCAATCATAACTAAATGTTAAAACAGCTCTCATAACATTATTTATCAATATGAGGCTCTTTTTTTTGATTCTCGGAAGCCATAGAAATTTAAAAGCGTAAAACTTGAAATAAGTTGGGACCGTTGTTATTGTTTACATCCTTCAAAATGGTCTATCAGTTATTTTCAAATTCTGGACCTTTGTCAGTGAGGGGTGGGTCTTTCAAACCACCAGAACCACCCCCACCCCCCGCTACAGGCCTGATTACCTTCGATTCCATGTAACACCAGGGTTATTGTTGTTAATTAAAACCATTCATTCATTCATTCATTTTCTGTTTGGCTTAGTCCCTTTATTAATCTGGGGTCGCCACAGCGAAATGAACCGCCAACTTATCCAGCACATGTTTTACGCAGCGGATGCCTTTCCAGCCGCAACCCATCTCTGGGAAACATCCATACACACTCATACACTACGGACAATTTAGCCTACCCAATTCACTTATACCGCATGTCTTTGGACTGTGGGGGAAACCGGAGCACCCGGAGGAAACCCACGCAAACAAGGGGAGAATATGCCCTAACCTACAGCGCCACCATGTTGCCGGCTAATTAAAACCATAAAGATCATAATTACTTGAAATGAAGAGAAAAAAAAATGAACTAAAAACGAACACAAGTTTTCAAGGAAATACTTGGCTGTAGTGCTAAAATAAATCTAATATAACATTTTGTGACCCTGAATCACAAAACCAGTCATAAAGTGTCATTTTTTTATTTACTTTATTAGGATAGGACAATATTTTTATTAAAAAAATTGAGGAAATCGTCTTTAAAGGTGTCTAAATTAAGTGCTTACTACTTAGCAATGCACATTACTAATCAAATACTTGGTATTGATACATTTACATTAATTTTAGAAAAACAACATGGAACGTGATCTTGGAATGTGCAACATTGAGGTCAAGGGTCCCATTTAAAATGTCAAAAATATTTAAATGTAAAAATTAATTAAACATAATTAAAAATATTATCAAAAACTATAGTAGAAAATTGAGGATTCAAAACAATGAAATGGACAAATTGTATGATTTCTGCTCATTTTATCATTTTATATATTATTTTATGTATAGTGGCAACACTTTGAAACACATTAATATATGTATACTTAAATGCATGCATATATATTTATTATAAAATGTTTTGAAACTTATGAAACTTTTGATGTGATTTGATAAATTCCCAACATTTAACCATTTCTTATTTTATGTTGATGTGTGTTTAATGGATAAAACATTTAATGATCTTGCACCACCACCTATCAAACAATGTGTGATTGTCTGCAGGGACAATATAAGACAGACTAGGTCATCGGTTAGAGGTGATTATTCAGTTAAACTCAAGAGAACTGGTTTTGGACAATCAGTTTTTTTTCAGTAAGAGCAGCAGAAAGATGGATTTAAAGAGCACCACTTTGAAAAGTTTTAAAACTGTCCTTAAAGTTTGGCTTAAAGAAAATCAAATATGCAACCACTGGTCTGATTTCATTTTATTTACTATGTGTATATTGTACTGTAAGTGTATATTGTACTATTTTTTATATTGTTAAACTTGTTACAACGTCCTGCCCAGGGACTACAGATTAGCTTTATAGCTAACTCTGGCACATGTTGTAAATTGTCCCTGTATAAATAAATAAAAATCGGGACAAATTCAGATAAAGTATTATGCGAAGCCAGAATTTTTCAATAAGGCTTGTTTTTCCCAGAAGTTGTTTTCCTCATGATTTAATTCATTTTGACCATTTTTGAAAACTCATCACATCTATAGAAAAATCACAACATCGACCTATTTTACATCCAAACTGCGAATTTCAAAAGAAGTTGCTCTGATGAAACACACTTGGACTCCATTAATTCAATTCACAGCATTTCTGTTCTTTCACTTTTCCTTTCCATCTTTCCTTCTCAAGTCAATTTCCTGTTGTTTAGTCCACTGCTTGCTTACCTAGCACTAGCAGGGCTTGTTTGGCAGCATCTCTCACATCCTCCTTATCTGTCCGGCACAGATACACCAGCTGCTCGATGCTCTCTTTGGCCTGTGATGCACAAACACAGAAAAGCAGGACACTTCAGTTAAAGTCCTCCGCCACACTAAGATGCTGCTGCATATAATCTGATTGCACATCTAACCCAGCACACGTTGATGTTATGCATGCATGTATATAAGTGAACGGTGTGGGGAAAGAAGAAATGCTGAGCGAGTGCTGTTTAGACGTGCATGAGCTGACCTTCAGACATGCGAGTGCTTTACATCCACACACTCGTGTCTCAATGCTTTCATCCTCCAGTAACTCTAGACAGCTCACCAGCGCCTGACAGAGAGAAAGAGAGAGAGAATAATAATGAGAGACACTGAGTGGATTTAATCATACTCCCCTGTGATTGACAAAAGCATCAGAGCTACTCTTTTGCATTGTAAGGATGCAGCAATGTTAACATTTTGACAATATTTACTTGCATGTTATGGTTATAATCAGTGCTAAATTTGTAAATGGATCATTTCCGGAACAAAACCAGAAAATAAAAGTTACCGTGACCAACATCAACCACATAATTTCAGCTTTCCTGAAATATGATGCTACTAAGCGGATAAAATTTTTTTTTTATCAAACTTCTGAACAGTTTTTAACTATTTTGTGCAATATAACGTTATGGGTCAACAATGGGGAAAAAACAAACAAACAAACATGTAGCATGAAACATCAAAATCCAGTTTACGAACTCCACTGACATTCAGTTCACTATTATGTGCAAAGCGAAAATGATTCCGTCCAATCTTCCAATGAGTCTTCGCTGACGTCCAGCATTCTCCAGCCTCCGGCGCCTACACTGCAGCTCTCCACAAGATGTTTGGCCACATGAGAAATGGTCGTGCCCAACTGAGCCAGGGTTCTCTCAAGGTTTTTTTTTTTTTTTTTCTTTTTTTTTCTTTTTCTCAATGCGCATCGATGGATTACTCTTCAGTGTTTGGACTCTCAGCAGTGAATATTAAAACACATGAACTAAACTGAACTAATCTAAACTGAACTCATCTTAAACTCTGAAAACTGAACTACACTGTTTCAATTCACTATAATCTTCTATGTGAAGCTGCTTCGACACAATGTACATTGTAAAAGCAACAAATAAAGATGAATTGAATTTTCAAGAAGAGCCCACAGATTCTGGCTGACTTGAGATCGCTTTGCTTCTGTCTCCTGCTATCCTGATCTATTCGTGCAGTTTCTTCTTCTCGAGATCTCTTTTGACCAGGCTCATTATCAGATTTACTTTTGGTTTAAAAAAAATAATATATACTTGACTGCCTCTGGCATTTTGAAAATACAAATATTATTTATGTAGGCCGCTATACTATTTTTTATTATTTTTTTCGCTGTTCACTGCACCGAAACAATAATCACTAACCAATGAGAGTGATTGTAAACGTAAGAAAGCTGCTGTTCGAAAGTGACAACCTTTATGTGTGTGCATTCACTCAGACTCATTCACATTTCTCTCAACAACAACAATAATAATACATTTTTACTGAAAAGTTTATATATTAAAATCTTAGTAACTTAGTTAACTATTAGTTACTTTTTTATTGCATGTTTTTATTAACATTTTAACTATTAATCACAAAACACATTGAAACAAACAAACAGACAATGCTCATTTTAACAACTCAATGCTAAAGAAAGACAGAATATATATATATATATATATATATATATATATATATATATATATATATATATATATATATATATATATATATATATATATATTTTTTTTTTTTTTTTTTTTTTTAATCTATTTTAATCACTTTTATTATTTGTTTTTGTTTATATAGTTGATTGCTGTTTATGTAAAGCACTTTAAATTGCCACTGTGTATGAAATGTGCTATATAAATAAACTTGCCTTGCCTATTTAATTTTTTTTTTATATACATTTTTAACTCTCTGTTAATAGATTTAATATCACTGACCATTTACTGTGGTTTTTATTCAAGATTTAAAATGTTTTTACTCAATACTTTTTTTTTAATTTAAGTTTTTTTTTAGATCTAGTCATATTATAAGAATTAAATAATATATTCATATTTCAAGAAGCTAATTAAAAACAATAAATGGTACTTTTGTAACTGAAATATCTGAAATAAAAGTTTATTTTTGCACTAATTCAGATATTTGTGCATTTCAAGTCCTTATTTTTTATGTTTTTAGTTAAATGATCTTTTTAATTTAAATTATAAGTTTTATTGATTGATACAGACACATATTTATATGAGACACATTTTGCTAAAATGTAATTATCATGGAAATCCCATGTGATCACATAGATTATACTTTAATCTGTGATATTACTATTTAGAAAACTATTTTCCCCAAATGTATCCCTAAACTTTTATTATAATTTAAAATGTACAAAACAGTAATGCTAAATACTTTGGACTAGCGATTAATAAATAACCATGAACTTGGAATCTCCTGAAATTCTTCCCTGCAAACCAATCAAAATGTTCACACCCAAAAGAAATAGTCAGCGGCTCCACTTACCCTCTCCCTGTGCCGGGTCTGGTCTGCTAGACTCCTCAGCAGGGAGCTGGCGGCGCTGCACACTTTCCCTCTCGGGTCCCGGAGCAGCAGACTGACCGCCCGCAAACCCTCTCTCTTCAGACTGCACTCCGGGGGCTTCTTCAAACACTTGACCAGAACATCCTGATCGCCAGACTGCAGACACTGAACCAGCCACACTGAAGGAGCAATAGGAGAACATAGACATAAGACACTTCTACATACCAAAATTTGCCCAAAACCTTTGCAATATTTTCAAAATATTGCTTTAAAATCTATTAAGTGTTTACATGAGCTAAGCGTTACATGTCTAAAACTTCCCAAAATTGTGGCGACAGATAAAGGTAGGTTTATTTATATTACAGTCGACGTTTGAGCCATTATTTTTATTGATGGCAAAGAAAGCCCCTTATACTTGGAAGCTGTGATGAATGGAAAAATATACCACACAGTTTTGCAGAGGAATTATGGATTTAGAATTTTCAGATGCCTTTTTTAAGTTTAGCAGTGTTTTATCTGGTCAAGTGGCCTGGTTTACAGAAAAAAACACACATACATTCTTAATAGAATGGTCATGTGACTTTCTAATGTTTCCATTGCATCTTTACTAAATCATGGCACCTACCTCACGCAAGTGCAATTTTGTTTGATTTTTGTTTGCGATATATGGCTGTTTTAGCAAAACTGGCATGTTTCCATTAAGCGTTTCTTTTCAATTCCTAATATGTGTAAATTTGAAGAGCAATGGAAACACAGCTACTGATGAAACAGATACACTGCAGAGTAAAACAGGAGGTGGGGGAGCAAACGAAATCACAACCACAAAGAGGTGCAATGAGGTGATAATAGGGGTATCCATACTACCGTTGCATAATCACTGTTCCTAATGAATGTTAGAGGAGAAACGCCTTGTGCTTATGGCCCATTATTGCTACTTTACAACAATCTGCAGCTGCATACAGTAATGCCCAGACTTTGCCCATTTTCTGAACGTTCTGAATGTATTCTAGTTTTTTTGGTTTTGTTTGCTGCAGTTGATCACATTTTTAAAGGATTTCTCAACGTGTCCCTGCAGGCACATGATATCAGATTGACGTTGTATCCCAATGTTGTGAGACGTTGCATTTTGCTTTGAAATGATTTTGGTTATTGTCCAACGCAACCTAAAAACAACAAAATATCAGCATCTAATAATGTTACAGCTTGGAGTCGTGTGGACGTTCCCACTATGATGTCAATCAGATGTTGGATTTTGGTTGTCATACTTGCCGAATGAATGTCAGTATTTGACGTCTTATTGATGTTGGTTTAAGATGTTAGCTCGACGTTGGATTTTAGTCACTTTCCAACACAACCCAAAATCAACTAAATTTCAACATCATTTCAGGTCGTTAAGGAACGTCAAAATAACATTTCCTTAGATGCTGGCAATCTAAATCGAAGTTAATATTAATGTCTTATGACGTTATGTGTCTGCTGGGGTTCTTCTTAAATTTGGTTATCTTTGTTATTAAAAAAACGGCTGTGTTCAAGATCAGTGTAGTTATTTCTGTTTACTAAATACTGTAACATTAATGGTAAGCTATAACTACTTTTCAAAAATATAAATCACAAAGCATGGGATCTATTGCAGGTAGAAATGCAACGTAATAATATATTGAATATAAATACTCTTTCTTGCATATAATATATATTATAAAATAAAATGTGTGTGTGTGTATGTATATATATATATATATATAATTTATATGCAAGAAAGTGTATTTATTTTCAGTATAATATGAGTGTTTTATTTGTGATATTTATCTTAACCATTTAGATAATATTTATTTCATATGTGTTTATAACAAATATTTAAATATATTATTAAGTTTATGATTGAATCAATAGTATTTGAACATTACATTTTAAAACAATTCTTTATCCATATTGTTTGGAAATAAGTCTCCTATTAGTAAAATAAGTCTCTTAATAGTGTCTTACCTAAGCTACATTTAAATGATGAAGTCAATATTGTGACAATATTATGAAATATTAGTACAGTTAAAATTTTTTTGAATTATTTTATATCTATGTCTTTATAATTTATGGTAGTCAGTGGTTAGAGGATTCCAGCATTTTCAAAACATCTTTTATGTTTAAAAGAAAAAGGGAAGGTATGGAACCACTTGTGAGAGAGTAAATAGTAAGTAAATTTTCATTTTAAGGTACACTATCCCTTTAAGTGTTAAAAACATTCAAGAAAGAAGATAGTTAAGTGTTAAAATTGAAATAAAAATGCAAATTTTGGATAAAAGTCTAAAAAGAAATAAAATGATTAAAAATGTATAATGACTAATATATATATATATATATATATATATATATATATATATATATATATACACACATATATATATATATATATATATATATATATATATATATATATATATATATATATATATATATATATATACACACACATATATATACATACACATATATATATATATATATATATATACACATATATATATATATACACACATATATATATATATATATACATATATATATATATATATATATATATATATATATATATATATATATATATATATATATATATATATATATATATATATATATATATATAAAAGAAAGAAAGAAAGAAAGAAAGAAAGGAAGTGTTGTGCAAGCATTAAGAAGCAAATTTGTGAATACAAATTTATTTCTACAATGTTATGAAGCAAATAAAAAACTCCTTTCGTGTTTGTGACTGTGCTGTAAATTGCTGTCCATATGAAAAGCCGCTCTTAATGGCCCTCTTATCTACCTTCTTCAGCCAACTCAGGAATGTGTGTGTCCAAGTCATTCACTCCCTCTGCCTCCAGGTAGCTCCAAAACTGGAAGAGGGTGAGAGTCTCTTTGGACGTGCTTCCTGCACGCCTGGGCAGCTTCCTCTCCAGGATCCTCTCCAGCAGACGCAGAAACACTAACAACACAGACGGACAGTCAAAATTAGGTATGTCAGCTTTGCGATTAATCGTTAACCTTAATAATGCATAATGTGGCAGACTGTCAGGATGTGCAAATAACACTAAAAACACAAGCCTCTGCACTCAAAAGAATGTTTAGTTTCTCTGTAAATACAAGTCTAGAACTGTGAAATGAATCAATGATTGACCATTTAATAATTAAATTGAATGATTAATATTCAACATGTCAAAAGCGTTGACTCAGATGTTCACACTGGCAGCTAAGGTTAATGTGTGTCCATGTGATGAGTAAATAGTTTTGTTATCTAAGTGTTAATTTCTATATCTATAATATAGTGCACATGTGAAAAGCTCAATGTTTACACATTACTAGGTGCTGGAGTCTATGGAAATGTGTGTACATACATATATTTATTCAGTTTTTATATTAATTTCACTATAATTATTTACTAATATTCAAATGTTTACATGATTTATGTATCTATACAATACAGATTGTACTGTAATATCCTTTGTCTTTTAGCAGATATATTATATGAGAGACTTACTTTGTTTACCATACATGTATTACATGTTCAAGTGCTAAATGTACAGGTTGAGTCAGACAATTGCTAATTATTTTATTAATAAGATTACTAACCATTTGATAATGCTGTCCACAGTGGAAAAGTGGCATGACACAGAGGTTATGAATGAATATGAATGAAATGTAAGATCCTTATCACAATTTTAGTCTCATTTATAATCATTAACATTTACATCATATTTGGACAAATGAAAGAACAGGAACTAGAACCAAAATTAATATATAAAAAATCACTGTTGAAGCATCAAGTATTAGGAGTGGCATAACACGAATACAAGAAAAATAGACAGTATTTAAGAGCTAGAACACAATACTTCTGTGAATGTAAAACTCTTTAAACACATAATCTGCATTTGCCTCAAAACTATGCATAATACTGACATCCATGCTAAACTGACCATCGATAAGGTGTATTAATTATGTGATGGAAATTTTATAATATTGATGATCATATATTGATGATTGACATTTATATATTGATGATTGATTAAGGTTAGTAAAGATCAAATGCATTATTATCAGTGAGCTATTACTGCCATGTGTATTCTGCAAAGAAATTCTTATCTAAAACACTGTACATTGTCTTTAAAAATGCCTGAGAGTCCATCATTGGAATTCTTTTGCTCACAGAGGCTGTCTGTGTATAAACCGATCATTCACCAAAGAATTCAAGCAACTAAAAGACAAATTTAGTCTGACTTTATTCAATTTCAGTCTTCACTTTTAAAATATAGTCCTTGTGAACAGGAAGAAAATAATTTGCCATTACAATTACAAAGATTATTGACAAATCAATCAATAACTGATTAAGCACCAGCATCAAACGACAATATGATTTAGTCTACAGAAACACCCGGTGTCATCAAAATCAATCACTAGCAGGAGATTAAAAACCTCCAGGAGGTGAAATACAGGAAGTTATGAGTAATGTTGTAATTCATGTTGATTAATGAATTGTGCAGCCATTTTAATTTAGAAATCAATCCCCCACTTTTAGTGCTTGTTCATGCATTCACACAGACACACACACACATTTACCTGCATCACTGAATCCAGCACATCTCTCAGGGAGTCTGCTAGCGTAAGCCTCACTGAGCGCCTGTAAGAAGGCCTCAGCGGAGGAGCTGTAGACACCGCAGCCATCCGTACACTGACGCCACAGCAACACGGCCCCCTGACACTGATCTAACTGAGGAACAACTGCACCAGGAAAAACAATGATCTCATGTAAGAACTGTGAGAAAACAGTATATGCACATTTGAAGGGAAATAAGGCTGCATAAGATGTGACTGAAACACAACAAATGTAGATTGAAGTAATATAGTGGTTCGATATGAAAGGGTCTCACCTTCTTCTGGTTGGACGTCTGCACCCCTAGAGTCCTTCACGGCCCACCGTATGAGCTCCAGGACTCTTGCTTCTCTGAGAAGTCGGTCCAGAGCATACATTTCCCCACAGCGCAGAGGCCCGAAGGTGCCTAGTCTCTGTTAACAAGAACACAAGACGATATCTGAATGAGGGTGAACAGGCAGTTAAAAGGAACGCAAGACATTTGTATCCAGTCTAATGGAAAAATGCAAAAGAATGTGGTACTATCTATTTTATGTCAAATAAATCTAACTCATGACAAAAATAAAAATCTGGAACTATTATGACTATGATTTGTATTTTGTATTTTATTTTTATTTTTTATACATTTTTAGCTTTAAATTGTTGTTTGTAATAATTGTATGCAATACTTCTACTTTGTAAGAATACTTCTGTTGGCTATAATGCATTTTCACATTTAAACAAAATAAAATAATGATGTAACCAAAATCTCTTGAATAAAAAATATATTAAAAAGGTTTTACACTGACATTTTCTCTAAAAAACTTCCTTGGTTGTTCATAATGTTTCACAAATCTGTTTAATGTAATTGAACAATGTTTAACATAATAATACAGTAAGACTGCATTCATTGGGTCAAAATACGGTAAAACAGCAATATTTTGAAATATTAATATGATGTAAAATATAACTATGATGTAAAATTTTAAAATATTACTATGATAAAAATAACGTTTTTCCCCACAGTGGAATGAACCACCAACTTATCCAGCATATGTTTTGCGCAGCGGAAGCCCTTCCAGCTGCAACCCATCACTGGAAAACACCCATACACTTTCATTCATACCCATACACTATGGACAATTTTAGCTAACCCAATTCACCTATACCACATGTCTTTGGACTGTGGGGGAAACCGGAGCACCTGGAGGAAACCCACACAAACACGAGGAGAACATGCAAACTCCACACAGAAATGCCAATTGACCCAGCCGAGGCTCGAACCAGTAACCTTCTTGTTGTGAGGCAACAGTGCTAACCACTGCACCACCCTATATTATATTATATTATATTATATTATATTATATTATATTATATTATATTATATTATATTATAACAGATTTTCAATTTACATTTTGCCACAACTTCAGAAAATATAATATTAGTAGTAGTATTTACAATAACAGCAAAATTAATAATAACTATTATTATCATCATTAATATTTCTTAGTAAAATGACTAATGTTTATGATTTTTGTTGGCTTTTTGTTTTTAAATGTTCCACAGAGCTTTTATTTTGGCAGAAATTTTAGGAAAACTGAACCATTTTAAAACGCTTCTCTTTTGTCATCCTTGAAAAGTTTATAATATATATTTTTTAAATATGAACATTTAAATGTATTTATGTATGTATTATATCATCTTTGCATCAAATTACAAAAAAATACAGCTTGTGTGAGACATTTGAAATTCAGAGTATATGGGCTGGACGGTAAATTTGACGTTGTTCTGTCTCCTGGCTGCTGTTATCAGTCTCACGCAGTTCTTTATCCTTTTTCCTGAAATTCTTGATAACACCATTGTGGAGTTTTTCTTTTATTATTTGAGCAAATTGGATTGTAAAAATTTTTTTAAGTGTTGTACTCTCACATTCAAGTTGTACAAGTTCACATTCATGCACCCAACTATGACAACTTCCGCTACTGAGAAACACGGAAATGTGAAAAGGGCCCATTGAGATACTAAGACATACTTCAATTTTTAGATTTGCTTTTAAAATTATGATTTTTTTGGTAGAATAACTAACACAATTGTAAAAATATATATATTCACTCATTCTGATTATTTTACACATGCGTGTCAGAACAAATGTCCACGCAAAGTACTCCAAGACAACGACAGTAAACTGACCAGCAGCTGTGAGCTGCAGTACTTGAGATGAACCAGTAGGGTCTGATCTAGAGCTGGGCAGCTTGTACTGAGAGGACCTGAAGGAGTGTCCCAACATCTGGCCTCACAGCCCTCGTCCTCTCCTGCACTCTCCACAGCTGCGGGACGCTCCTTTGTGCTGCTTCTGTCACAACACACACGAACAAACAAATGTCAGATAACAGGAGAAGCAAAACAGCAACGCAACAATATATTTACAGAAAAAGAGAAAAACCGAACAGTTGCCAAATCTAGCATTTGCCCTTTAAGACACTAGGTGGCAGTAGAGTCACGCAGAAGCTCTTTATTTTGACTGGAAATGTTGGTTAAACGTGACTAGAATCACCACAGGGTAAAAAAAATATCTATGGCCATTTGTACTTAACAGTTTTTCAGTAAAATATCCATGTCTCCAGTCACTGACGTTTACCAAAATACCACCAAAAATAACAAAATACCAAAAATATTGTTGGTATATAATATATAATGTACCAATAAATATAATGTTGCCCTGCTTTTTAAAATATTTTGAATAAAACCAGACTACAAACACATGATGTATATACCTATAAGCTCCAGCAGGTCCAATATACCTATACAATGCCTTTATGTTTCCCTTCATTTCTTCACTGCTTATGTTTTAGCTCTCCATGTTGCTAGGCAACTTCTTTCACCCAGAGATTGTGGTAATAATTTTTAGTCACAATGAATAAAAGGTGGCAATTTATGAATGGCATGAAACAGGTATTAGAGGTAAACGACATGAGTGATGATGAGTTGAGTCTGAGGACTATTGTGTTCTGAGTTTGTGCTCAGTATCATAGTTAAGGACTAAAAATAATAATGGCAGGACTCTAGACATTACACTTTAAAAAGACAGTGGTATAATACAGTGACATCATATATTTCTTAGCCATATGAAAACAGTTGTATATTTAAACCGCTGGTGGTTTTAGGCATAGAACACCCCTGGCCGATATAGTGTTAAAAACAGCATTTGACAGCAGATTCTCCAGTTCTGACCTGTCTGACACACTCTGTTTCTCTCCATCTTCCTCCTCATCCTCCTCTTCTTCCTCCAGGTCTGATGTGTTGAGGAAGTCAAAGCTTCCCAGAGCTGTTTCAACCGTCAAACTGACACTGGAGGAGCGACTGCGACTCCGCGTCTGCAGGTAAACAAGCAGAACAGTAATCTATCATTCTCTCTCACTCTATCTTAAAGTGTAAAATATATCAAATGATCATTAGTCAACATCAAAAATATCAAATTGAAACCCCAACAGAAAAAATATGTTAATAATAGTTGATTGGGGTGAGCAGGGAAGATAATTTGCCATATGTAACTTGAGGTAAACAAACACTGCTGAGTATTATGTTTAATGCACGTTTAAGCATCATGTCTTATCAGTCAGCTCCTAATGTGATTTCTTTTGAGTGAAAGAATAGCAATATACTTTATTAAACATCTGTATAAGTAGAAATTGATATTAATTATTGGCTGTGTTTACATTTCCATTGTCGCTTCAAAATACAACACAATACATCTCGTTTCTTTTGTTGAGTTTAATAATAATTTATTAAAAATTATTTATATTATTTATATTTATATTAAAATTATAGGCAGCACGGTGGAGCAGTGGGCAGCACAATCGCCTCACAGCAAGAAGGTCGCTGGTTCGAGCCACGCCTGTTTCAGTTTGCATGTTCTGCCTGTGTTCACATGGGTTTTCTCCGGGCGCTCCGGTTTCCCCCATAAGTCCAAAAACATGTGGTATAGGTTAATTGAATGAGGTACATAGTCCGTAACGTATGTGTGTAAATGAGTTTGTATGGATGTTTTCCAGTGATGGACTGCGGCTGGAAGGCCATCCGCTGCATAAAACATATGCTGCATAAGTTGGCAATTCATTCCGCTGTGGCGACCCCGGATTAATAAAAGGACTAATCCGATAGGAAAATAAATGACTAAAGTATAGCCACCAAAGGCTACTGTGATATAATCGCTAACTAAACTTGTCTGTGAAGTAACGCCTAGTCTTTATTCTGAAACTCCTTACACTCCACCACTACTGAAAGTGCAATACTGCAAAGGCAATGTTTGCTCTTTACAAACTGGGGAACAATCTAACTGTTAATCAACAACCTGACAAAAATGTTGTCAATAAAAGTTTCATTTATAAAACCCTGGAACATTCAAAAGGCCAATTCTGGAAAAAGACACACTGTTTAGTCTGTGACTAAGCAGGATGAAGCAGTTAATAGTGAATGCATTGGGTGAGTCTTTGAGGAACTCTATTGTTCTACAGATGAAGACCAAAGCCTCTGGACCCAAATCCGGATCTGTGACTTTGATGGTTATCATGAGTCTTGGATTTTAGGAACACCCAATGGCTTCTGCACCCAAAACAAAAGGAATCTAACATCTCAGGAAGAGCTACGCCCGGAATCAGTGAAGCCCTCCTGCATGCTGGACAGGACAGAACAAAACTTAACTTTCAACTTCCTTGACCTGCTCCAACTCAAAAAAAGCTTTCAAATACTGATCTGATATGGCGATCTAGATTTATCTTACGAGTTGTGAAGGTAGAGGTGCATACTGAGTCAAAGAGGCACAACAGATGGGTCAAGTTAAAGTAAGAAAAATAACATGTGGTGTCTAACTATCCAATAATATAAAAAAAAAACTTCAAAACATGAACAATTACAAATGTTAATACACAGCTTGCATGCATACACATTAAAATGTAAGTCTATATTAGAGCTGAAGATCTTTGCCCAAACCGAAGGAACCCAAGACGGGTTCTGGTTTAATTTTTATCATTTTAGATGGGGGCGGCCTGGCTCGGGCTTCCGCTCCGGCTTTCACGGTAAATGAACAGTCATGTGATGCATTCAATTAGCACAAGAAAGTAATCAAATCATTTGTTACAACATCAAAACCCATCCCTGCAAAGGTGAAACAAATGATGACAGAGAAGTCAAAAAGAGTGAGTTTTGCGGAGTGGGAAAATGTACAGAAAGCTGACAGGGAAAATGACGAGGTCACTAGCTACATTGAAACCGCTGTCATGGAAAATAAAATGGTTCTTAGCTGGTGGAAGATGAACAATCAATCCTACTCAAAAACTGCTAAATTAGCCAGATCAGTAGTGCATCCCGGCCAGTAGCAGCAGGAGTGAAAGGGTATTTAGTGCTTGAGGACACCCCATCAGTGAGCGAAGGATCATGCCAAAGCCATTTACAGTGGATTCCATAGTGTTCCTCCACAAAAACACGCTTACAAAGCCTAATATTGGTGAGTAAAGGATTTTCAAATTATAACTAAAACTTAACTAAATCATAAATGCATAATGTAGACAGGATATATAGGCTAATGTTGACCTTATTCTTTTATTATTCAGCTTCACTGTCGCCTTAAGGCAGGATTGTGAAAAAAGTGGTGAAACAAATCCCGCCAAGCCTTTATCTTAATTTTGTTATTGCTAAATAACCATCAAAATTTAGAATTTTAAATTAATTTGTTAAGAAATACTTTATTTTATTGGTATGTTGGCCAATTTAACGGCTAAGTGTATACCTAGGCCTATTTAGACTGCTGAGATGTTACAATGTTACGGAGGACTTATTTTATTTCTTTGTTCCAACTTCTAAGCATAAATTTAGTTAAAACGCATATAAAGGACTCATTCTTGAGAAGAGCTGTGTGCATGTACATATTTGAATAATGTCTAAATATAAACGGGTTCGGGTTTTTAAAAAGCTGTCAATCAGAATGTACTTGTCTGGCTCGGGCCTAACTTTTATGGCCCGATTACAGCTCTAGTCTATATAGTAGTCAACATTGGAAGTGGATCAAAACCTTTAATCGAAGTTATCCTAAATCTATTGATCAACACTCTTTCTTGTCTTAGGATGATTTTAATACTCTTTTTTTGATCCACTAACTATGAACACATTGTTATTAATGTGTTAGACGAGTAGACAGAAAGATGTACAGATAGGTAGACTTTTTCCAGAAAATAACAAAAAATTGGGGTTATTTTACTTACTGATTATGTAACTATTCTGAAGTTGTTATTGTGTTGTTTAAAAATATATGGAAATAATAAAAATAATAATGGGATTTTCTTCATTATTAAATCTGGATGTCAGGAGAGCTTTAATCAACCTTACAATCTATGCCTAATCCATTTCATAACAAAAATTTAAAAACAGAGAATATAATAATAAACTCTAAGAATTACACCAAAAAACAAAACACAATACAATCATGCCACTGACCCTAACCCACAATAGCAAACCCACAACCAAATAACAAGACACTACACTCACCGTGAGCGTCTCCTCCAGCATCTTCAGCTCCTGCTCGAGAACCTGTAGTTCAGGGAACTGGCCTCTATAGTCATCAAGAGAGGATAAAACGCCACTAAGGGCCTCCTCCAGACCATTGTCCACCGACTGTCCCTCCAAACCACCCACAGATCTGGTGTCCACCAAAGAGCCAGACTTCTCCGCCAGCAGATTGTCTGTTTGTGTCTTTGTGTGTTGTGGCTCATGAGAGGAATCAGTTCTACAATCCCCATTGTCCGTCTGCTGGGACAAAGCATTGTGGGCAGAGTCTTTATCTCCACAGGTGAGCTCTGAAGCTTTCTCAGCAGCCGACTCACGAACTGCGCTTTCAGCAGGAGAGTGACATTCTGAACAGTTCATTGGCTCAGCAGGACATGATGGCTCATTCGTTGAGGGATCAGGAATGAGGCAGGTCTCCTGAGTGTCTGGTACAACAAAACACAGTTCTGCTCTGTGAGGAGCATCCATGGAAATGTCACTTTCTAATACCGAAGAGACCGTTGAAGTCACTTCGTCAGATTCCCCTGTCAATCTGTCTGTCAAAACACCATCTGCGCTGATCTCGCTAATATGGCTAAGCGAGTGAGAGTAGCGAGGATGGCCATTGGGCACTTCCGGTTTTGCAGGAGCCTCTGTTGTGACTCTTATGGTGGCTGCTGGTTTCTTCAGATCCTCTTCTTCTTCCTCGTCCTCTTCTTTCTGATTGGCCAGCCGGGAGGGAGTAGAGGTGGCTGATTCGCGAGGTGCAAATGAGATTTCGATGGCAGGAGGAGCAGCTTGTACCTCAGGCTGAACTAAGTTCTTGTGAGCGTGACGCATTGCTAAGGAAAGCTGAGGACTGGACGAGTCGTCTGAGGATTCAGAGGAGTTTGACCAGGCTGTCCCATTCTCCATGTCTTCTTGTCTCCTCAACATGTTCTAGTGAGGACAAAAGAGATTGTGAGAAGTACAACTAACGATTATGATTGCTGAAGGAAAGGCTCTTTCACATCACTTGTATTAATGTTAGTCAAAACAACAGACTTTTGACCAAATTGTCAAAAAGCAGAAATCTGGGGGTGGTAATATTGTTTATGTGGTCAGACTTTACAATAAGGTTCATTAGTTAATGTTAATTAGTGCATTTACTAACATGAACAAACAATGAACAATACATTTACTACAGTATTTGCTCATGTTAGTTAACGTTGGTTAATAAAAATACAGTTGCTATAAATACACATTGTTAGTTCATGTTAACTCACGGTACATTATCTAATGTTAACACGCATAGACTAATAATGCATTAGTAAATGTTCAATTATGATTAATAAAGGCTATACAAGTATTGTTCATGATTAGTTCATGTTGGTAAATGCATTAACCTTATTGTAAGAGTGTTATGCTTTATTAATTGTTTCTATAAAAAGTCTGGTACAACAGCTATGGCGAAAAATTGCTCGAAAAATTCAGCAAATTTCAAAATGCATTGCTATTCTCTCTTGAATTGATTCAGAACTTGACCCTCAGTTTTTATCACTAGATGGCGCTATATGCTTTATAAACAGCCATACTCTGCTTGCATCCAATTCCTCACAAGTACATGTATCCAAACACCTCAACCCAAAATAATGATTAATAAAATTAGTAAAGGTTTAAGCAAATTAGAAGAGTGTTTATAGTTAGCTGTTTACATTAATTTGATGACATAAAAAACAAAGTACATAAGCACTCTTCCTCGTGAGCATTTGAGAGTATTATTAAAAAACTAGCCTACAGCCCCATTTACTGTGCATTGATTCAAAGATTATAGAAAACACAAGTAGGCATGGGACGATACCATTTTTAAGGTATACCGCGGTTTGGAAAAGTCAAGGTTTTAAAACCACAAAAATGTTCTGCTATACCGTTGCTATAGTATATGTAAGATTTTTTATTTACATTTTTTTTTTGTTTTTTAGGACAACAGTATCTCTAGCAGAAAAGATACCCAAAGATGCGTTTTAAATTGTAAAGAAATCTGTGTTTTAGAAACAAAAAGAAGACAGCAGAAGTCGATGATTTATTTTAAATTATTTAGCCCGACATGTTTACTGTTTCAAAATATTATAGATGCTTCTCAAAATAAAACATATTGTGTTCAACAGGGGAAAAGTTTTTGTTTTTACCCAGACATTTAAAATAAACACATTTTGAAGTGTTTACTTGTATTAAATTGGAAAAGATTAGACTATCACTTACTGGTTCTTTAAAGACCTTTGACAAGTTGTGGCGCCCCTTTTTAGATTATCTACTAGCAAACTCTCTTGATTCTTAAACTGAGCAATAACATAGGAATAAAAACATATTTATTATTTATTTTCATCTTATTTAGTTATTTATTTTATATATATATATATATATATATATATATATATATATATATATATATATATATATATATATATATATATATATATATATATATATATATATATTTTTTTTTTTTTTTTTTTTAACCTTTTTATCATTATGGTTAATTATTAATTTTATTTATTATTATTATTATTTTATTTTTTTGTTTTGCTTTTTTCTTAATGAGAAGTCTGTTGAGGGAGGGAAATGTTGAGGGAGGGAAATGTTCAACTGGGGTTGGGGTAGGGTAAACACTAACATGGATTGATAATTATAAAATGTCTGTTATGGTTGATATTCCATGTAAAAACCTAATAAAAGAAATTTGAAATAAAATAAACACATTTTTAGCACAGTAATCAATACCGTGATAGTTTGATATTTTTATTCAAGGTTAACATACCATCAAAAACTTATACCGACTCATGCCTATACACAAGACATGGCACTCGTATAGTTTTGAAGGGGGAAAACAAAGTGAAAATGAAATGAAGTGAAATGAAATAAAGTCCTGTCTTCTAGTACAACAGTCAATCAATGATCGCTATTTCGTTGCCTTGTACTTGTACATGTGTGATGACAATAAATTGAATCTAATCTAATCTAAATCTATAGACTGATGATTTTCTGGGGGAGGGGCTCAGACCAGACGTCAGTTTCTGCAGATTTGTGTGATTCGAGTGTTTAGAAATAAAACTAGAGACAGTTGTTGTTTAATTTTATTGGTGATTGTTAATATGAAATTCAATCGTAAGCTTGGCAAGCCATTTTGAAAAATATAATGTTTCCCCATTCAAACAGAATGTCTGAACATACTGCCCAAGAGATGCTTCAAAGATGGCCGCCAAGTGAAATGACTTGCCTCAAAAAGACTTTGATTGGTGCAAGAGAGATTAGCGAGGCATTTTGAAAATCTCCGAATTGATGCAGAATTGATTAATCGAACGATTTTTCAGCACAAAATGCATAGAATACATATTTTTGATATAAAAAAACAGTAAACTATTAATTTGAAGGACTTTCTATTTTTACATTTTCTGAATTTTAGATCTAGTAATTTTGATATTATTGTCGTTTTCCATTTTTTATGTGTACATATAGTTTATTTTTTAGTTTTAATTTTAGTCATAGCTTATTTTTAGGTTACAAAAATAACTTTGACACAGATTTCTGTCTTTCCTTCAAATCAAATATGCACCTATTATCAACAAAGAAAATAGCTGCCAGAGAGGTCACAAAGATAAGTGAACAGCTGTTCCATAAAGAGACTTTCTATTTTCATAAACAGTCATGATGCTTGTGTTGAAGCCCTGATGGAGTCATGTGAAAGTCCAATGTTTCATTCACTAATACATGTAGACTACAAGCAGACAGCAGGTCGGTTTCTAGAGGGCTAAAAGAGTACAGTAGGATGACAGAAGTGTGTTCTCCGTCACTCAGCATTAGTGTGTATCTTTGTTCACAAAGCGTCGTTACAGTGGAGAGTGGACTGGCGTCAGGCCCAGTGCACAAACACACTCCCCGTTCCCTCTAATTAACTCTCTGCCTCGCCAGACTAATGTGACCACCCTTCAAAACAACAGCACCATCAATGAATGCATTATTGACGGCAATGGATGCTATGATTGTCACTCACAGTCGGACAGACAATGACTAACATGCACAAGAATCCTATTTGCTCTATTTAATTAAAGACAAGTGACAGAAACTACGGGACATCATCACTACAACAGCTATCATTTTCTAGATAGAGGACAGAGACTACTAATTAACACCATACAAACCTGTTTGTCACACATTTTTAGTCAACTATTGGCTATTTCCAACTAGCGCTACAGGTTGAGCGCACTTACATGACTGGAAAGCAGAGCCGAGCCGAGGCGAACAGAAGTGACGTCAGTATATGAGCAGCTTTGAGTCAGTTTCTCTGTCAGTGTGTCTCTGAACACATCCAGTAAGGACCAGCGCTGTTTGGACATCAGGCTACGTGGAGCTGTCTGCATGCAGTTAGCGGAACAATATGAGCATGCTAACGCTAAATCTCTTTTCTCCTCAGGTAATCTGACCCAGCAAAATTATGAGCTAGCCAAACTTAATCGGTTTTATCGAACTGGTCTAAAATGCAGACACTACGTTACTGTGACCACACGAGATGAAGATGCTTCTGAGAAATGGCTACTATTAAGTCCTCGAGGAGAGCCTGCTGTGCTAATTTCAATCTTCAGAGGGTCTGGAGAACTGTGAGATCTCCATTAGGACGGGGGAGAGAGAATTGCGGTTTATCGACATTATGGCGGTATGCACTTTGCAGAAATGCCTCGTTTGAATCAATTCAGATTAAATAAATTATGCTCCAACATCAAAGAAGCAAAATAGATGAATTATGGCAGCTGAGTTAAGGTAGGGTTTCAAAGAAGAAAAAATATAGCTTCTGGAAAGGGTTTAACATGTTTAAATGTAGCTTTTAAATATATTTAATAAATATACTAAATATAGCTAAATATGATTTAAATATCTATATTAAAATATAAAACCAAAGAAACTGATAAGTATAGTTTTCTGAGATAATCTGTTAATTTACAGACCCTCAGACCATCTAAGAAATACACTCATCGGCCACTTTATTAGGTACACCTTACTTGTACCGGGTTGGCCCCCCTTTTGCCTTCAGAACTGCCTTAATCCTTCATGGCAGAGATTCAACAAGATACTGCAAATATTCCTCAGAGAGCTTGATCCATATTGACATGATTGCATCACACAGTTGCTGCAGATTTGTCGGCTGTCGAATCTTTGTCGAATCTCCCGTTCCATCACATCCAAAAAGTGCTCTATTGGATTGAGATCTGGTGACTGTGGAGGCCATTTAAGTACAGTGAACTTATTGTCATGTTCAAGAAATTAGTCTGAGATTATTCATGCTTTATGACATGAAGCGTTATCCTGCATGGTCAACAATAATACTCAGGTAGGCTGTGGTGTTGACCAGTGCTCAGTTGGTACTAATGGGCCCAAAGTATGCCAATATTCCCCACACCATTACACCACCATTAGAAGCCTGAACCATTGATGCAAGGCAGGTTGGATCCATGCTTTCATGTTGTTGATGCAAAATTCTGATTCTACCATCCGAATGTCGCAGCAGATATCAAGACTCATCAGACCAGGCAATGTTTTTCCAATCTTCTATTGTCCAATTTTGGTGAGCCAATGCGAATTGTAACCTTAATTTCTTGTTTTTGGCTGACTGGAGTGGTACCCAGTGTGGTCTTCTGCTGCTGTAGCCCATCCACCTCAAGTTTTGACATGTTGTGCATTCAGAGATGCTCCTCTGCATACTGTACCTCGTTTGTAACGAGTGATTATTTAAGTTACTGTTGCCTTTCTATCAGCATGAACCAGTCTGGCCATTCTCCTCTGACCTCTGGCATTAACAAGGCATTTGCGCCCACAGAACTGCCGCTTATTGGATAGTTTCTCTTTTTCGGACCATTCTCTGTAAACCCTAGAGATAGTTGTGCATGAAAATCCCAGTAGATCAGGAGTTTCTGTAATACTCAGACCAGCCCGTCTTTTACCAACAACCATGCCACGTTCAGTAACTTAAATCACCTTTCTACCCCATTCTGATTCTCGGTTTGAACTGCAGCAGATCGTCTTGATCACGTCTACATACCTAAATGCATTGAGTTGCTTCCATGTGATTGGCAGATAAGAAATTTGCGTTAAGTAATTGGACAGGTGTACCTAATAAAGTGGCCAGTGATTGTAGATGCTTTTTTTTTTTTTAGTAAAAGATTAAAGTAGATTTAGGGCTGAAACTGTGACTGAAAACTACCAACACTTTGCTGAAAACCATGCTTAAAACTACCAACACTTTCAGAGTAAAAAAAAATTAGAGGCAAACCAAAAGTAATGGATCCTGAAGATATAGAGAGATCTTGTGAATCAAAATGATACATCTGTCCAAGAAACTGAACATAATTTACATCATTACAATATTACCTTAAATCCACAGCAAACAGTTTTTAACAGTTTGAAGCACAACTTGAGCAACTCGAAGGTGAGTAATGACATAATTCTGGCACTCAATTTTTTTGAGTAAACTATTCCTTTTAAGGCATTGAGATGAAAAGCTAAATGCAGTGAATGAACACACTCACATAGAAGGCCTGCTCTCGTAGAGAAGGAGTGTCTGGAGGACTCTGGTTGTAGGTAGAGAAGCGTTTGTTGACAGTAGGAGCTTTGTTCACGGTGCTGGCTGAAGACGACTGATCATCTTTGTCAAATGGACTAGAGAAGACAAGAGATTCATGTTAGCAGTGCGTTCAGTGAAATCAAATAAAATGATAATTTAATAAAAAGTATAAATCAAATAATATTAAATTAAATCGAATCAGTTGTCAAATTGAATGATTTTAGCACATTCTTAAAATGCGTTGTGATTGAACTTACTTCCAGGAGACCTCTAGACTGAGTTTGATGGTGCCCAGGTCATTAATATCCACAGCTACTGTTTGTGGCAGTGCTGCAAACAAGTCCTTCGTCTCACACGAGACACTTCCCACTACCACATGATTGGCCAGACTCTTTAGCTCCGTCACCTTGACAAACACATACGAGAAGTTCATTTAAGGAGGATTCTACACCATCAGTTTACTGACCACCACAATGTCTCAAGCTCATGATAATATTATTACACACAACAGCTTTGAGATCACATTTAATATAACGTTCCTTCTAAACCCCTATCTGAAAGACTACTCTGATTGGTCAATTGGCTGAGTAGTCTGCTGCAGAAGTGGAATGTGACCACTTATTCAACTAATTTAGTTAAGTAGATTTTTTAAGTAGCCGGCAGCTAGCTCTTAGCACCTCTCACATTGTCGCCCACTGAAGCTAGGCAGGGCTGTGCCTGGTCAGTACCTGGATGGGAGACCACATGGGAAAGCTAGAATGCTGCTGGAAGTGGTGTTAGTGAGACCAGCAGGGGGCGCTCAATCTGCGGTCTGTGTGGGTCCTAACGCCCCATTATATTGATGGGGACTCTATACTGCTTAGTGAGCGTTGTCTTTCGGACTGGTCGGTTTAACTGGTCTCTGTCCATCATGGCCTCCTAACCATCCTCATATCATAATTGGCTTCATCACTCTCCTCTCCACTAACTAGCTGGTTTGTGGTGTGAGGTCTATAATATATGGCTGCCGTTGTGTCATTCAGGTGGATGCTGCACACTGGTGGTGGATGAGGGGAATCCCTCCACAATGTGTAAAGCCCTTTGAGTGTCCAGAAAAGTGCTATATAAATGTAAGCAATTATTAATTCCTTAATATTATTAATAAGTATCTGTGCGTTATTCAAGCATTTTTATTTTAGTATTTTACTGAACAGTAAAAGGTTATTCTGAAAGGAAGATATCATCGTAAAAAAGATAGTGGTGTTTGATTCGTGATTGGTTGAATTGGTTCACAAATTATGTGAATTGAACTGATCCAATCACATCTGTTCTCAATGATTCAGAGTGGATCTCCAGCTAACAACTCATGATTCAAATGATTCAAACAGAGTGTCGCTGCATTCCAAACAAGATGTATTGCCCTTCAAGTCAAAAAAACATGGCTCTCATATTGAAGTATCCCTTCCAAACCGAAGTGTTCAAAACTAGCCACCTCGAAGAACCCTTTAGAATGGAGTTTGAAAAATACAACTGATTGACACTTTGGAAAATTATTGTTTGAGCAGGCAAGCTGTTTGGGGTCACACACTTCACTCAATTCAACTCAATCCCTATGCCCTAATCCCACCAGAGGGACCCTTGGAAGGGATTAGGTCATAGGAATGAGCCTTTCAGATTATAATCCACCCTAAATTTATGGCCCGTTTCCACTGAGTGGTGCAGTACGGTTTGGTACGCTTTTTTGTGGCCGTTTCCAAGGTCAAAGGGTACCTATAAGCGAACCATACCACTTTTTGGTTACCTTTGCAAAGGGGCACCTAGCATGAAAAAAGGTACCAAAAGGCAGAGCTAGACACGCAGCTAAACGCTATTGGTTTACAGAGATGCGTCACTGGCAGAAGCAGGAGAATAAAAACAAAGAAGCGCCATTTTTAAAAACACAGCCGAGACATTATACCGTTTTAATATATACATATAACAATGGGCCATGGATGACCCAAGCTCAATCAAACCTTGTCGTCCTCTTAATGAACAGCCACAAAGCCAAGCAGAACAAAATCTGCTGTGTCCGGTGGTTGTTTTACGAGCCCATCTAAAAGTTTGAACGATTTCACTTTCTCCAGAGAGCTTGCATGTGCGTCTATATTTGAAATAACGAACTTCCTGAGTTCATATTAATAACGTGCACGTGATTATTGAAGGGCTTCTGACATCTGATCCTTACAGAAGCTGAAAACGCAAGAGTGACGCGTAAAAAAAAACAGACTGTGGGCTATATTTCATATTGTTTATTGAACCCAAATAAGGACTAAATGTATGCTGTGTGTAGCTTTTCTGTAAATGGTAACATATTGGAGACTGTGAGGGGCTGTATGTGTTCATATATGTTGCATTTATATAATTATTTTATGTAATTGCAAACGTTACAGTAGGCTATCTCGTACAGTAGGCTATGTCATTGATCTGCAGTTATAATCAAATCATGTCCATAGAAAGGTTAGTAATGAACATTTATACACAAGTATTTATGTGTATAAATCATCTGTTTTGTGAGAAGTGCTTCTCATACTGTATGATATGTGAACGACCTGTACAGCTTTACTGTAGACATCGAGTAAAAATGACGTCGTCTGAAACGTTCTGTCGTACACCACACCCACCAAAATGGTACCCTTTTGGCAGTGGAAACACAAGCCTGATAAAGGACCCTTACCGTACTGTACCACTCAGTGGAAACGGGCCATTAGGCTCTTTTTAATGAGAAAACAACTCACTGATTCAAATGATCCATTTAGAGCGAGTCTCTAGAAAACAACTCACTGATTCAAAAGATCCATTCAGAGTAAAGCCTGATTTATACTTCTGCGTCGAGTGAACGGCGTGACCCACGGCACATGCCTTGCGCGTTGTCGTGCATCTATAATTCTGCATGCTGTTTGTGTTGCTCTGCAATAACACTTCCAAACTCTAGCTGGCAGTAGGTGTTTATGTTTCTTTATGTTGAGTTTCTTCGCTGGTTTTTTGTTTTTTCTGAACGCTACCTTAATGTAGAAGTAGCTCAAACTCGCTCCTTTTGAGGTGGGAAACGGCGGACGTGTAAAATCTTTAATTATAAGGTAAACACAAAACAACGGTTTCCATCTACACCTCCTTCATGGGACTTGACACTTGTAAACACTCGCTCCAACGGGTTCACACGGCTCTCATCCGTTCTCAGATACCAAGCCGACCAATCACAGAGCTTGCGCTATGCGTCGTTGCGATGTGTTGTTACATTTTTTTTAAGAGGCGCGTGTCAGTAGCGGCGACGGCCACAGCAAGGGCTATGCAACCACACACATGCTGCGCCTGAGCATACGCGTGCGCTTCACGCAGAAGTATAAATCAGCCCAAAGAGTCAAGATTTACTGAATTTACAAATGGATCGGACTGGGTTAAGTTTTATTTAAAAATTTAATACAACAATAAATTTACGTAAATGAATGATCATGCTGTTGTAGCACACAACAGCCATAGTTTACAAACATAACAGTTCCTTAGTAAATAAGAATCCTACAAAAACGAACAATAATAATGATAAAAGATGTCTCAATTTAGTCAGAGTGGCCAATATTCTACAATTCATCTAAAAGACACCTTTTAAAAAATTTCCTGCTAAATATTTTCTGAATAAAACCCTTCTCTAATATCATTTAAAAATGTTCAAGCTATTAAAATATGTTTTATAGTCAAAACATTTTTGCAAAAGCCACTTTCTTGAGTGATCAACTCTACATCTTGACATACAACCTGGTCATGTATCTTCTTTAAAATCCTAGTTATTTCGTTTTATTTTCAAAGCAGATGTTGCATTCCGTTTCTCTCAGCTAAGCTAAAAAAATTAAAGATTTTGCCTGAAAAAAGTACATTTACTAACATTTATTTCCACATTATGTCATTTCAAGTTAAAGGTTAGGGTTGTAGTAATCAAATGTTCGCATGGTTATCACAGTCTCTATTTTGTTATAAAGCACTTTGCCTGCTTCAGAAGTCCATCCAAAATCAGTTTTGTACAGTGCCTGCATTCACAAACTCTGCAAAGTCATTGCCTAATAGGGCAGCGAGGAACCAAGTCAGCTGCCTATGCTTTTGGACACAGACATGGTTGTGCAAAGGGTCATTTTTGATTACATGCTCTTCAAATAATGCTGTAAATAAGTCATGGAGTCACATGGTGCTACAAATCAATCGCAACATCCCATTTTACAATTGTCAAGCCCATCTGAAACATTTTTTCAGACATCAGCTGCATTCTCTTCGTACTTCCCCTGGAGTCTCTCTGTTTTAATATCTCTGTCTTGTGTAAACTTCCTTTCTCTCTATCCTGTGCTGTCTTCCCTCCTCTCCATCTCTGTTCCCATCCCCTCATCTGTGGTGATGTGTCATGGAACCATTGGGAGAGAAAAACAAGTCAAAGTCCAGCTGCTGTGCTGTTATGTGCATTAATGTCTCACAGATTGATGGGACTGTGATGCGAATGTCAACGTGACAGGAAGGAGAGACAAGAGATTGATAGTATATGCGACTCAAAGTGAGAGAAAGAGGAAGAGAGAAAAAAAACAGACAATATATGTGTGAAAGTAACTGTACATTCAGATTAAAACTACCTTTATGGACAGAAACTCCGTGATGAGCGGGAGGAAGACCATCTCCTCACTGTCCCACACTTGCTTGCCATTGATTTCAATCCGACCCCGCAGCTTCCACCGCTGGCGACCATACTTCATAAAGATCTGTGGAGGAATTTATATGACAAATACATTACAATTGTTCTTTAATATGTACAATATTATTAATGCAATTTAATAAGAACAGTGCTTCCCACACGTAGATTTTACTTGTGCGGGCAGTCCAGGTATATTAACGGCCGCCCAAGTATATTTGGTGACATTTTTTTTACTATAATAATCCTTTTACACTTTTTTTGTATCCGCCAATAGCCAAACATCCACGATCCATTAACCAATCGAAAATCTTGTGTCGCACTACACATTTCGTACTGCTCATTGTGTGTGCGCGAAAACTGACAACATTCCGACATACAATTTTACATGCTCTGTGGAGACCCACAGAGAAGGTTTGTTGCTAGATCGGATACGGTTGCGGACGGAAGTTAACGTGAATTATTTATATTTTTATTAAATTTCCCATTTATTATATTTTATTAATGTCTACCCCACCCAAACGTCACAGTAACATAAAAACACTAGTTGTACTATAGAGTATTATTAATTTTATCTAATAAATTACCCAATAAATTGCACATTTATTTTTACGTCTACCCCCACCCCGACCCTAAACCCAACCGTCACAGTACTGTAAATATATTAATTATTGTTATACAGTGTCAGAAATAAATGCTTGCATATCATACGTCCGGCCGGCCGTGATCTAGACTTTACCACAGAGACGCGCCTTTTGGGACTTAGGCCCCGTTTACACTAATACATTTTAGTTTTAGTTTTAAAACGCATAAGTTTTGCAATGGTTATGTCATACATCCACACTACGGCGGAGTTTTTAGGCGCCAGAAACAGAGTTTTTTGAAAGAGGCCGTTTTCATTTTAAAACGCTGCTGCTCTGTGTCAGTGTGGATGGGGAAAACGGAGGCGTGGCTGCAGACATTCTCCTATCTGATTAGGGCTTTTTCCTCAATATTAAGTGCACAACGTTCAGTCTTGCATCCTCCATCCAGACTTCGCAAGTTTGATATGGAAAACAAACTCTGAGGACATGTCGGGTAAATCTTCAAAAGGAACAGCGTACTTTATAACGTCATTCACATCACTCTGGCAACTTTGTTTCACTTTCTTAACGATAAAGTGTAAACCTGATTTTTAAGGATCCGTCTATTTTAATTTTGAAAATACACCAAAAATGTAAAGGCATCATGCAGCTACAAATTTATATGAGCGTTATCTTCACTGTATGCATATTTATAACAAAACGGAGCCTATAACATAACTGCCTCCTTTCATTTTCTGTGAAAAATATAAAGCATACCACATATCAGTTTTAATAATCAATAATGGCCATTATAAAAGTACAATAAGTTTACACAATATAGGAAATAAATGCTGAATCAGTGTACGTGGTTACATAAATTAATATATTAACTTATCTTTGCGCTCAGCCAAAACACGTTACCCAAGAACAAGTGATAGATTCAAAAGGCCAATGTCGTTATATGGAGACAAGATGAATTAAATATCACGTTTAACAAATATAGTGTGATTAGATCCAGCGGTAAATCCTTGATGAAGAGTGCAGCTCTCATCACTGCAGTGCATGCCAGAGTGTCTGTGTGTGGCAACGTGGTGATTGCTTTCAGTGGTATAGTGTGGACAGAGAGTTGTTCAGAAACGCTGGGTGAAACGCCAGTGTGGACGTGGATCGTTTTCAATCTAAAACGCCGTTTTAAAACCAAAATGTATTAGTGTAAACGGGGCCTTAAAATGTCCGGGATGCAGCTTTTGGTTTCGCTTTCTAAAGTCATCGTTAATTATGTGTTTTTGCATTATCTTTTTATTTTGAGCCTGTATTACTTTCGCTTGGCTTCGCAGCTGACAGCGCGTGCAGCCGCAAGAGTGACACAAACATTAAATATTTAATTCTTTGATCTAAACAACTCAGATAAACTTATCTATATGCGCAGAGAGAACGAAATGATCTAAACTGGCTGCAAAATATTTGTACACTGTTAGAAATGGTTTATTGATTCATTTGCCTTATTTAAATAATCTACACTTTTTATTCTTGTAATTATTACAATTTTTAGAGATATTGTCTGTTTTTATTTATTTATCTCATTTATTTCTCATTTGCTGTATATTTTTTCTAATTTGATGTTGATATACTACATATATTTAATTTATCTAACTTGCTTTGTCAATACTCTACAAATTGTCAGCAACAGATTTTACCTGGCTGCACATGGCTCCTGAATAAAATGAAAGTAAAACAAAAAGTGGATTTCTTTTGTTTACTTCAGCAGTCTTTTCTTTAAAAACTTCAACCCATTGAAAAGAAACAGTGAAAAAACTGTGTCATAATAAAGAAAAATATTGCTAAAAAAACACTTTTTTTTGTCACATGTAGTAATAAAAGGTGTGTTTCAATCTGGCTACAACCACAAGTATATTTCAAACCTTTGGGAAGTACTGAAACAACAAAATTATTATTATTATTAATATAATCGTTATTTTTGTTGTGGATTAGGAAAGTTATCACAACTTCCACTGCTGGCAACCATATTTTATAAAGATCTTTGCAGGTATTAAATGTAGTACCTATCAATTAAACAATTATTTAAATTATTAGCTTATTATAAAAGTAATAACATTAATAATAACAATAATTTATCTTTTAAATGTATTTTTATAACATAAATATTTAGAAATTTTAATCATTTAAATAACTGATATTTTACTGGAATATGAAACTGCATATAATAAATAATATTCCAGAAAAATATATCCTTTAAATATTTATTTCATCACAAAAACCAGCTTGTTTTTACAGAATAAAGCTTTTATTCTTTCTTACATTCTCTATTTGCCATCATATTATTTTTTTTCTCTTGTATTAGACCACATGAAACAAAATGTTAAGCTTTTAAACACCTTTAAACTGATTATTCATTCAAGTGGGTAGAGAAGGAGGCATGAAATCTTTTGTGTCTGTTTCCACAGTAAATGCAATGAAGAATGAGTGAGAATAACAGATGGACCGAATAAAAAAACAAGTCACTGCCACCCACTCTCTTATCCATTTCTAGATATTTTCGAGTCCATTTCTTGTTCTTTTCACACCACCTCCCTCCTGTCACATCTCTTAGGGCTCTTGCTGAGCAGACTGTGCTGCCTCACTGCATTGATTGGCCTGTCAATCACTCTAAAGCTCTTGCATGCTAAACAGGTGGAGGCGGAGCCAACACATTAACATTCGCCCCTCTTTAATTAGCCTCTGCCTCCCCGAATCTGTTCTTCACTGTGCAGAACAGATGCCGAGATCTGTCTCTTTCGTAAGCAGACGCTTTCACCCCAAGCTCACTATCGTTATCTATCATATCTGCCACTGACCAAACTACAAAGCAGATCACTGATGGCGCCAATGCAACTTTACGAGGACATGATGAATGTAAAGATAGAGGAAAGTCAACATGAAACACTTAACAATCCATTTTACTCAAGAAATGTGACTAGATTTGATCCATTAGGGATTCTATACAGAATTCAAGTGAATGCAAGTCTACTTTGGAGCTAACTAATATACAGTATTTTGAATCATGCCATATTTATTTGAGTTTCTGGAAACTAACAGGGATGTGACAAGATTGAATGTCAAGTTCACTCTCAAGATCTGAAATCTTCATTAGAGTAACAGGCATTTCAATGAAATATTATAAAACTATGTGTACATTAGGTTTGCATGCAGGCTATAAAGAGAGAGAAGCTGGAGCTCACCTCATACTGATCTCCAGCACATAGACGTGCAAAACCAGCCAAGCCTGAAACAAAAACATCATTATTAAAACACAACACTTAAAATCAACCATGGACTGGAAATTAATTTATATCAGAGATGCAAGAAGTATGGTTAGAAATGCTGGAAATTTCCTTAATCCTTTGACATAAGAGTTTTTTGCACTTTTAAAACAATTTTTATGGCCTAAAGGGCACCTATGATGAAAATCAACTTTTATAAGCTGTTTGGACAGAATTGTGTGTAGGTATAGTGTGTCCACGGTTATATTGGGGTTACAAAAACACAATAAGTCTCATATTTTACAAATTTTCTGAGGTTAAAATAGAATCCAAATTCCTCCCTTTTTGAGGCCCACCACAAAGTAACGCAGGAACCAACTGGGATTAAAAGATCTGTTCAGCTCTCTGTGATCATCTGCACCTAAAGAATGAGTTTAACAAGTTTAAAACGTTTTTAAATCAGTGCATATTGGTAATAAGGACAGTAAAATCATTTTGAAATTCTTTACCACAGCCGCATAGTGTCAGTACAATTATAAAAGACGATGCTTCAATCCCGGTACATGGACGTTAACTCAGTGGATATTAACGTGTATCCTGTTACATTTGCCATGCAAAAACAGTGCAAAGCCAAACGTGCGAGAGTGTGACGCACGCTAACTTTGTAACGACATTGTGTGTGACTCATCGTTACAGAAAGGCTTGAATTAACTCCACAACAAATATATCAAATAACAGTTGACAAAGTTCTTACTGTAGTAAGGGAGATCTGCTTCTTTCTTGCCTGTCACTGTGCTGTTTATCTACGTGAAGGCTACAAGCGCTGGCATGTCAGTGGGAACAGTGGGCAAGGAGAACCAGTTCATTTGCATTAAAGTCACAGGCAACACAAACAGCTACACTGTCCTAACAGCTCCCTTTAAAACATTTGGTATCTGACATACTCCAATGAATGAGTCTGATGACTTTCTTAACATTATAAGTGAACCGCAAGGAACATTAAATTTAAGCTATAAGCAGCAGAAAAACGACCTTTGCAAATGGGGCCATTCAGTGGCCTTTGGAAAACAGTATCAGCTGGGCAATATTCCTATAGATAAATTTAGATAAATATATGGATTAATATCTAAACTTTTTATGTGTGCTAAACTTCCTGCTAACAGTAGGAGGCAGTATGATTATACAAGTTACAAAAACTTTGTTTTGAGGCATTATTATACTTTAATGCTCATGCAACACAGAACAAATATTGCGCATGAGTATCAGCAAACACTTAACACCTTATGACTAAACAAAAGGCGCTGATCTGAGTCTGCACACATATGTGCAAACTGCCAGGGGGCTGGTTTGACGTACCGCATTAAAACTTGGCTGACTAATGAGATTGGCACTTTTGTTCATATGTCTTTAACTGCTGAAGCTACAGTAAAACAACTCGGTGGCATTCAAGCACAAAATGGTCTAGCTGACCACACAGGAATTACAGATCCTTAAGTTCATTTTATTTAATGGCTTGAAACTTTTTCCTGTACACCTGTTTCACCTGACCACGTGTATGCATGTTGTATAGAAGGAGATTAAACGGAGGAGGAAAATCTTATGCAATAAATACACAAGCAAAAAGAACGAGGGTGAGGACTTTAGTACTACAAGCGAGAGTCAGAAGTGAAAAATTGTGCAGCGCCACCTTCTGTACAGGAGTACTTCTGTTTTTCATTAAGCGCCATCTTAATGAGTTTGCACACTCACTTTGCTCGCTGCCAGTGAAATAACTTATATGTCAAAAAAAGTGTTAAAATGCTGTGATAAACATCATACAAGGCTTTAGTATGCTTTGAAACCTCATAGTCATAGTGCCACCTTCTGGTAAAAGGAAATGACATGTTTTACACTGTAATCCTCTACTGGCGACATGAAATGTTGCTTGTTTGGCGCATAATGGAATGTTTTATGTTGCCAGTCGAGCATTACAGTGTAAAACATGTCATTTCCAGTTAGCAGAAGTGTAAGATGTGTAAAATTTGTGTAAGACTTTAAAAATCAGATGTAATTTTTTCACCAATCTATAGTATGTGCAAAGTTTGAAAAGCTATCTAACATGATTTTTGGAGATGATGATACAAGAAAAAACAGAGCAATTTTAAGAGGTCCTCACATCATCTGTGCTCAGACACTAATAATAAAATATTCATGTCATGACCCCTTTAAAATCCTCTTGGAGTGGACCATTATGACCCTAGTGGCAAATGCAGCAACTGACTTACCCTTCATTTTGATATGGAATTCCCCCAGCTGGTTCTCCAGCTCACTCTCTAGCATGCACATATTCTGCAGGGACAGAGACAGAGTGTAAATACACAGAGGATTACAGGACTATGTTGCAGGAATAACAGAAATAAGCATCCAATTTAGCTTCCAACAATACAGTAAACACTGCCTTTTTATCACAAACTACCGATTCACTCAAAATTAACTTAAAAAGAATACATTATCAAAAGATATTAGGCTGTACATGGGAAATTCAGTGCAGTATTTAGTAAATAGTTACAGTCAGAGAGATGGTGGACAATCAAGGGGAATTCTCTTCCTACAGTTTAACGCTTGTGTCTTGCAGCAACCATTATGCTAATGAAAAGCACTTGACTGGGAAAGGCTGTCCACTCTTAATCAGATTGTCTCCCTCTATTATTTCCATGAGCATATCGAATGGGTCTAGTTCTGCCCTGTATCCATCTGTCTGGAGGCAGAAAAACCTGTAGCCTAAGCCATAATCGGTAGAGTGTAAGTCTCAACTTCCAGACTCATAAAACTAATCACATTTTCAGGGTGCTATTTTTACCAGGACCATAAATTACAACACTGTTTCCATATTAATCTCTTGATCTTTATCTTACCATGGTAAATAAATTAGTCAGATAACAGTTTTTTAATAAAAACAATCCCTAAACACAGTAAAATTGAACTTTTATTTAGAGTGGATTTTGTTTAAAAACAGGAAGAGAATTTAATTTGGAAGAAAAAAAAAAAAATCTGAATTTAATGGCCCGTTTCCACTGACTGGTACAGTTTGGTACGGGTCGGTACAGGTCACCTTTATCAGGCTTGCGTTTTCACTGCCAAAAGGGTACCAATGGTGTAGGACAGAAAGTTTCAGCCGACGTCATTCTCGCTTGAGGAAATCTCGCTCAAAGTAAAACTGTACGTGTCATTCACAAATCATTTGAGAACCACTCAGAAGCTTTATACGCATAAATACTTGTGTACAAATGTTCATTACTAACCTTTCTATGGACATAATTTGATTATAACTGCAGATCAATGATCGGGCGAAATAGCCTAGCTACGCATCTAGCTACGCCTTTTGGTACCCTTTTGTCATGCTAGGCTCCCTTTGCAAAGGGTACCCAAAAACGGGTATGGTACGGTTTGCTTTATGGTACCTTTTGACAGTGGAAATGGCCATAAAAGTGTACCGAACTGTACCACTCAGTGGAAACGGGCCATTATTTAATATCTGAATAGATTCAGTTCTCAAACAAAGATATTCAGTTTTAATATAGATATATACGTATTTAATATATACAGATATACAAGTTCAATAACACCAAACTGAAGTGAATTTTGATTCAGTTTACTATCTTAAGTTGCAGTTCTGAAATTAATTCAGTTCAATAATAGTAATTTTAGTTCTGAATTGAATTCAGGTCATTAACATCAATTGTAGGTGAATTTTGGTTCTGAAGTGGATTCAGTTTACTATCTTTAGTTGTAATTCTAAAGTGAATTCAGTTCAGTAAAAGTAATCTGAATTGAATTTCAGTTCTGAATTGAATTCAGTTCAATAACAAAACGGAAGTGAAATTCAGTTTACTCTCTAGCTCTGGTTCTAAAGTAGATTCAGTTCATGACCTATAAGGTGAAATTATTCTTTTTTTCTGAATTTACTAATCATTATAATTCATTTTAAATACTCTGTACACTGTTAATCTCGTCTTTATTTTTGTGTGTACTGAGACAGAGCCCTTAATTCCTTTTCCTCTTTCTCAAATACTGTTACCCTCTCACACGCTCTTACCTCTGTGTACTCTTTAAAGCTCTTGTTAGCTTCTGACAGACTCTCTCTAGCCTCTCTGCTGCCTGGAGATGCAGTGTAAGCCTTCACCATCTTATCGGCTCCGTCTCTCAGTCTGCGCTGCATACAGTAGGCCTCATACAGCTCATCAATCTGCGCACATACACATAAACACAGTGCTCATTACAATCAATGAAATATGTTAATTATGTGCAATACATAAATGCCTTCAATAGCAATTCCAGCTGAAAACGTGTGAACGATCATGTAGGATTTCATGTGACTTTTACATAATCTTTGAGTGACATGTGTCATCATTCTGTGCTGCAAACATAATCTACTCCTCAGCAGTATACTAGAAGGGCACACAGGGCAATTACTTTACCAGAGTAAGTTGGTTGTTCGTTTAAAAAAAAAAATGAAGGCAAAACTGGTGCTTGTTAACCAATCTAGCTAACCATTAGGGCATGTGTTGATCGCAAAGCTGAAGAGCGTCGGGGGTGTTGTGGATAGGGGATCCATGCGCAAAGATTAGATTAGATTCAACTTTATTGTCATTACACAAGTACAAGTGCAAGGCAACGAAATGCAGTTTAGGTCTAACCAGTAGTGCAATAGCAGCAAGTGCAGGATACAGGTATAAGTTATAAAGTGCAGTTATAGAAAAACTATGGTGATATTTACAGACGGATGTACTATCAACATTATATACAAGTTGTATTAGCTATGAACAGAGATTTATAATAAATGATTATATGTACAGATTGTAATTAATAATCAGATGTGTGTAGATAGATAAACAATTACAAATGTACATGTACAGTGGGTATGTACAGTTCAAATAAATGAAACAGTGCAATGTAGCGTAATGAATATGTGCAATTTTTAAATGTGCAAATGTTAAATAGTGCAGTGATTATGAGGAGTGTAAGTTACGAGGAGAGTGGGGGGTGTATTAGGGGGGTAAAAGAGTCAGTGGGGGGCAGAGTTCAAAAGAGAGACAGCTCTGGGGAAAAAGCTGTGGGCAGGGTGAGAGGAATCCTTAAGAATACTGGGTGCTCTTCTGGATGTCCTCTTTGGCTGGCAGTGTGGTCCTTGTGATGCGTTGGGAAGTTTTCACTCAGCAACGGAGCAGCTTACATACCAGACTGTGAAGCAGTTGGTCAGGATGCTTTCTATTGTGCAGCGGTAATAGTTCACCAAGAACTTGGGGTGGGCACTTTCATTTTAAGGATGAACTTTCAGAGAGAAAAAAGGGCAGGTGCTCAAGCACCCAAACTACCCTTCTGCATGTGCCTGTTGTAGAGATAAACCAACTCAACTAAGTCTGCATCTGCTCATTAACCCTTGATGAGTTCACTATCCCAGTGGTCAGACAGACGCACACCGCGGTGGTCATAAATCGCAAATGATCAGTGTTTTCAATCACAAGTGACTTATTTTAGGTTTTAAATGCCGAAATACAAAGAACAACCCTTTATAGTTCATGAAATACACCAGAGTTGTCTGTAAAACGGGAAATAATCATATTAAACAATCTGAAAACTTGCTTGTATCATACAGTATACACATTGTGTGCATAATTAGACATTTTGTGCTGTCTGTAACAGTACTTTGGCGCATGCAGGTCAGTTTAGGACCATGATCTGTTCACACTGCAAATCTGATGTTGGCCACATTTATGACAACAATGTGAACAGCTATGCAAATACATCAGATCTGAGAAAAATCAGATTTGAGCACTAAGCCTTGCAGTGTGAATGTAGCCTCTGAGGCCAATAGAAAACTAAAATGTGACCTCACGCTATTAAAAACATAAAACTGTTTTATCCCACCCGTTCTCATAGCACCATCAAAACAAATTCCGCATGCACAAAGTCTAATGTAACCGCAGCTTTAAAGAGGGAGCCACAGTTTCATTGGTCTCCAGATGGTGACACTGACCCGATTAACTCCACAAGCGCACAACCAGGCCCAAACCACAACATCGCCTTGTTAAATCTTTTCTTGCCCAAGCACTTCCTTCTGGGCCTCATTGTCTCTAATACACGTAATTTAGATTTTATTGATCTATCTGCAACACCTTGAGCAGGTCTGCAAAAGTGGAAGCCCATAATGGAGACAGGAAACTAGTTAAATCTCCTCATTACATCAAGTAAAATTTAAGCAGATGTTCAGAATAGGAGACATTATGATCAGAAGCAGAAACTCAGCAATTATTCACAGCACGGGCCCTGTAATTCAGAGATTACAGAAAGAATGAGCTGTCCATTGTAAACAGTATGGATGAATGAGGAAACAATATGAAAGCTTCATTGACTTCACTGGAAGAATGTTCAGCAAGACAAGGGGGGTGTAATAAGTGGATTATGACGTTAAAACATTAAAAAGCGATACCCAGCTGAGGATAATCACAGAAAGACCAGCTCTGCCAAGAATGAAATGTTTTGGCAGTTAAACATTACTGAACAGGTATAAACTGGTATTGTGAGCACTGTAATTAAACCCAAGGCTATAAAATAAAAAATCTCATGCTTTTTTTGTCATTCACTGCTTAAGAAAAACAGTTTATAAATAAATTAGACAATACATTTCACAAACACTGGCATTCTTGTAGGTGCAGTGATCGGGTTATGAATTAGGATTAAACTGTAATACTGTAATATACTCTCTTTTCTGCAAAAACGTATGTTGTAGACTACTGTTTGAAAGTGTCAGTAGCCTTCTTATTCATCTTTTATGCTTAAGTTAAACAAAATTACATTTATTTGATCAAAAATTGTGAAATATTATTGATTATAACATATTGCTTAAAGTAACCCTTTGATGTCCAAACGGATTCAGTCAAGTCAAATAACCTGATGTGAATTTCAGTTCAGCAGTAACTTCAGTTCACTAATAATAATCTGAAGTGATTTTTTATTACAAAGATGATTCAGGTCAGTCATAATCTGATGCTAATTTCAGTTCCAAAAGCAATATTCAGTTTACTATTAATACTCTAAAGTGAATTTCAGTTTAAAAGTGAATTCAGTTTACAAACAATAATCTGAAGGGGATTTTAATTTTAAAGGGCGCCTATGATGAAAATCAGCTTTTGTATGCTCTTTGGACAGAACTGTCTGTATATATAATGAGTCCACTGTCATGGTGGAGTGATAGAAACACAAGTCTCATTTTTAATTTTCCTGACATTAAAATAGGACGCAAATCCCAGTGATTTTGAGGCCCAATGCAACGTGACGTAGGAGTGTGGTTTTCCCTGCCCACCGAATTGATTTACAGGCACCATGTTTCTATAATAACATGTATATACATGTCCACAGAACATCTTTTTCAAATAAACTGGGATTAAAATATTTGTTACAACTCTCTGTGATTTTTATAAGTGTTATAACATAATAATACTTAAACGCTATAATCACCAGGGCCGCATGGTGTCAGTTAACGCTAATGTGTGTGTGTGTGTGTGTGTGCATGTGTGTGTGTGTGTGTGTACTGCAAACGGCATTTCTGTGGGACTCGTCATTTCAGAAAGGCTTGAATAAATTCCACCATAAATACATGAACCAAATTTACTTGGTATTTTTGACTAATGAGCCGTTTATCTGATGTAACGCCGGAGAAGCAGACATGCAACTGTGGGCGGGGAGAAACAGCTCATTTGGATTGAAAGCCACAGGCTACAAAAACAGCTACACTGTGCTCAGAAATGGGCAGATTCTGGAGGTTAGAATAAATTATCCGATATGTATTTTGAGCAGAAACTCACACAGACACATCCTGGAAACAACGAAGGCTAATCTTACATCTTGAAAAAGGGGTAAAATAGGTGCCCTTTAAAATGGATTCAGCAGGCCTAAGAAAAATGTATATTTAGTTCACTATTAATAATCTGAAGCAAATTTCAGTTTAAAAGTGAATTCAGTTTATAAGCAATTAGGCCTGAAATGTGCAAGTAAGCCATCTTCTGAAATTTATAAAGAAAGAGCTAAGGCTGCATTTGCACTACAGATCTTGATGGTCAATTCCGATTTTGTGACTGCATCCGATTTTTTTTGCTGACCTGCTTACATCATCTTTTAAAAGTGACTCGTATCCGATTGTGTGCATTTACACAGCACACTGCAAAGTCGCATTGACCAAGAAAAAAAAAACAAGTGAGCGCTGACTGACAGCTGATAATAAAACTGCGCTCTTTTCTCCACTCCTGCATTTAATGTGTTCGCAGGGTTTCATTTTTTGAAATTCTTTTTGACAAGTTGTTTTACTATAGTTTATGACAGAAAAGTTCTCATTTTGCCCTCTTTTAATCTGGGCCTTTTCAGTAGGCATCTTAATGTAATGTCCATGGCGTGATTTATGCATGTGACCTAAGCTACAGTTTAATAATAGTTTATATTGGTTACGTGGCGGATGTTGCGCTCTCTTTCTTCACTCTCTCGCTTAAACATGCTTAAATATTTGTGCTACATGACAATATAAAAGCTTTTTTAGCCCTTGTGTATGAGATTTAAGGTTTGGGACTCTGACGCTTTCATATCGGAACAGACTTCAGCAGAGTTTACGTGATTCGCTGTGGTTTTTAATAATGCACAACTCGCATTGACAGGTGAAAATCCAATCTACCTGCTTACACTGCAAACACGAGGGCACAGATCCGATTCATATCGGATACATTTCCACATATGAACAAGGCCTGAGTCTGATTTGGGTGAATCGGAATCCATTTGAGTTTTTCCTGCTTACACGAACATGGGCATTTCCGATCTGAGCCACATGGGAGAAAAAAAAAATCTGAATTGAGTCACTTGAACCATGCAGTGTAAATACAGCTTAAGATACAAATAGAGATTGATCTAATAACATCCGAACAAACAGAACGATTTTGCTCCAATCCCGCTCCAAATTATTTAAAACTTCAGACAAATCAGGAAAAATTCTACTACAAATATTATAACATCCATTCGTAGTGATGATGGCAAGGTCACAAAAGATGAGTTAGAAATTTACTCTCTCTTTGAACAATTCTATACAACTCTGTATTCATCTGAACTGACTACAATTCTCACGAACTTGATTTTTTTAAATTCTATTCAAATGCCCCACATTCTATCTGATGATAATACAGAACTGGAGAAATTTCTAAAGTGGGAAGAACTAAATGAAGCTCTCTCAAACAAGCAAAATTCAATAGCTCCAGGGCCAGATGGCTTTACAGTAGAATTTTTTAAAAACATTGAAAGATAAACTAATGTCGTTGTTACTTGCTGTACTTGAGAAATCATTTTCTATAGGTTCTCTCCATGACACATTTTATCAAGCGACAATCTCTGTTTTACCTAAAAAAGGGAAAAACCCTTAAATTGTGATTAATTCCGACCTATATCTTTGCTCAAAAGTGAATTCAGTTTACAAACAATAATCTGTAGGGGATTTCAATTTTTTAATGGATTCATTAGGCCTACTCCAGTCTTTGGAGTTAGTAAGATGATCAGAATAATACTCATAATACTTTGTGTGATTGTTTGAGTAATAGAACACTCAATTAATTTGAAACTCAAATCTTTTGTAACATTTTAAATGCAGTCACTGTCATTTTTCAGTCAATTGAAAGCATCTTTGTTGAATAAAAGCTCTAAATAAAAACAGTTTAGTACCCATTAGATTGCTAGTTAAATGTGTGCCTATTGAGAACAAGATGAAAAAAACCTAATCCTCTGAAATACATTAGTAGCAGTATCCTGCAGAATTACCCGACACAGCGGGGGAGCCTTATACTGGAAGCACACACACACACAATATGGTGTAAATTTGAGAAACACAATCACACACAGTCCTCAAGATTCAAGGCGAGAACAAGGGGCGAAACAGTCTGCAGCCCTTAAAAGGTTTCCTGCAATAATGGAAAGAAGGACGAAGGAAAGGAATAAAGCGAGAGAAGGAAAATCTCCATCTGGAGGTGGTTAGGATTGGTCCAGTGAGTGTGTTCCAGCACACTGGCAGAGAGTCAGCGGGACAGTCATAAGTTTCACAGAGTTATGACAGCGCCTCTCTTGTCAATACACACTGCTACACAAAACTGATAACAACACGCCTCTTCATTCTCATTCGGTGCAGGCCACAGCTAATGCACAGTTTCACCATCCCTGCAAACCATCTGAAACATTGCCATTCACCAGCTTAGCAGAGCCAGTCTTGTTTGTGTGTGTGCACGTTAACATACACAGCTGAAAAAACTTAGCTATGTTCCAGTTTGATAACATGAGCCTTAGAAATATTCATCTTTGTAACATGTCTGCACTTTTTCTTTCTAAAGGAACCTAAAGTTGTTGATATTGTCTTGAAATATGTTTACAAAAGGGCTCATCAATGTGGGTGCCTGCTGTATAATACAGCCCGGGCCAGTATTATGCATATAAACATACTCAAAAATCGTAAAAACATTGACTACAATTAATATTTATAATAATAAACATTAGGAATGCACTGACAAGAAAAGTTTGGCATATACTGATAACAGATAATTCTTTATACATCTTGTTATCCATCCAGCATCAATCCTTCTAAAGAGCTCATCTGTTGTGCATCTGAAGTGGATCAACAGGCAGAAATAAGCCATCATTTATTGGCTGATATTTTATTTTTTTATCAGGCCGATAACAATAACATTAAAAAGATGTATCAGTTGATACTGATATGGCTGCCAATTTATCATGCTCAATTAAACATCAAGACTAAACAACTGCATTCTGAACAAAACTGAAACTACTAACGTGTGTATGAAATTCATAACAGAAAAATGCTCATTCAGTGCATTTGTGGATGTTTCGCTTGCTTGACACTGCATTAGGTGATAAGTAACTCTTCAAACCAAGAAAATATGCTAATTCTAATGCTATTTTCTCACATTATCCCTTCTCCAGTGTTGCCAGGTTTGCATTTTTCAAGCAAAATTGTGCTTTTGAAAATGGAGTTGAGGACAAAAATATATAGTTGCAGGTTACGTTTTTATTATCAATATGTCACGTCACATATTTAATGGGTGTTTGGTGTATGGAAAGTCAGTCAGTACTTTAACATGAATACTGTATCTACAAGTATGTCTTAAAGAGTCCCTATTATGCATTATAAAAGGTAATATTTTGGTTTTGGTGGTCTCCAACTACAGTCAGATATGCATACAAGGTCAAAAATACTTTCATTATCTTAGAATCTGCATTTATTTTTACCTAATTATCCCAACGACTCTTATATGATTCTTTCAGCAATTCATTTATTCTCAAACTGCTAATTTTGCTAATTTGTTGCTAATCTGTGCTGACTTGTCCAATGACAATGTTGCAATTGGTTGACTGCGTTCAGAGAAACGCCCACCACAGTTTATCAACATTGTTGAAGTAGTCAGAGTGCAGAGTGTATGTGTGAGCCCAATGCAGGAGTGCATTAAAGCAATGCAGTTAAACACCAGCATATTGCTCTATTCTTAACCATAAGTAATAACAAGGACACACATTCAGTATTAATCCACACAGTTGCAAAAGATGAACTATTTAAAAACTTGACTGCCACACGTGTGCAGGAACAGCTGATGGTGGCTATATCAACGACAAACGGCAGAGGATCGCGAGCTCACAAACGCATTTAAATTAGCAATGAAATCGGCACTCAGCACGCGTCGCACTTTCAACATGGTTTTAGACGTGATATGTGATTATAAAGAGTTAACCAGATACACTACAAGTCACATGGAGCGATTACAAGTAACAAAACACAATTAAATATATAATTCACAAGCTAGAGAAAACAAGGAGGCAACCATTTTAATCACACTTAGTTGCACCGTTGAACTTGAGGAAGAAACTGGTTCATGAACTGTGTACTGACAAAGTTCCTGACATCAATAGTCTTTTCTGATCCTTACTTTCACAAACAGCTGACAAATCCCCCGTTGCAGAGTAGATTATTGCATTAATCACAAGAACGTTCACTCAAGGTTCCCTCATCTTCAGTCATGATAAATTTTACACACACCGGCACTCTGAAAATGTTTGAAGGGAAAGGAGAGTTCACGTTTTACCGGATCCAGCACTTTATATTTGGTATTGATTTGTGTCAACGTTGATAGAGACAAAATACTGACAAGGAACAAAAAGACAAAGAATAAAATAGGGTTGCTTTTTACTCATTTTGGGCAGGTTTTGAGAATATTTTTCTTAGACCTGGCAACCCTGCCCTCCTCCATTTCAACAGAGGCCCAACATATCTGACCTAGTAAAAGCAGAGAGACTCCCCGCAGCGTCCCCCGCTCATAAAACACACACTAATCACACATGAAATAGGGTTGGCGAGGAAGAAGAGGAAAGAGGAAGGCCTCTTCCTGTAGTGCAGCTGGCTTGGGTTAGTTTAGGCTGTTAGTACAGACTCCAACAGGTCCAGCGGAGGGTTTAACCGCTCCCCGAACAAACTAAGAATCTGAGCAGACCCCGAAGCTGTCCTCTGCCTGTGACCCGTGTCCCCTGCAGTGGCTCAGCATCCATGTTTGCAAGCGGAAAGAAAAACACTGTCTAAGAATGTGTCCACAATGAGGGGTGCATTAGGCTTGGTTTATATCCTGTAGGTGACTATCTGTCAGGAAAAAAGTCCTGAAGTACGTGCGTGAATACATGAGCACAACAATGCAGAGCTGTTATCAGAGCCACTGGGCCATGCAAGAGCAGTCGTTTGAACAAGAGCAGACCTGCTGAGCTCAAACACACACAACATTGTGTGGCAAGTGTGCACAATACAATGTCTGCTCACCGAAATAATTCAGTTTCTGCTCTACAAGTTTAAATCAGTCTATCTATCCATCCATCCATCAAAATTAAACATTATAATTAGCTTACACAAATTGATTTTAAAATGTACAAATTATTTAATATAATATTTGATGTAATAATGATTTCATATTGAAGAAGAAATCTCTATATATTTTTAAAATTATTTTAATTAATGGCTCAAAATATTCAGCTGTCATAATTTTTTTTATTATAATTATATATATATATATATATATATATATATATATATATATATATATATATATATATATATATGTAATATGCATTATATGTAATTATATTTTCCTTACCTTAAAAATATTCAGCGTCACATTTTTTAATATTTTCCAACATATGTTTTAAATAAAAACTGGTTTTAATAAATATAGCAGGGTTTTACAACATATTCAAAATATTTGGACCGTTACATTTGATTTTCATAACAGTTGAATGGCAGGCTTACCTTACTAAGATGAAACTCCAGTCGTCTCATGAATCTCTCAATCACTTTCACTTGCTAAGTTAGAACAGAGAATGATATTTAATGCTTAAACATAATAAACATACATCCATAAAATGAGTTCAGGCACTGTTAGTCATCTTTGAGTCTCTAAATTCAAACTTGCGTCAGATGAAAAGGAGGAAGGTTCCACTCACCTTGTCAAGTTCATACAAAAAACCCTACAAAAGAACAACAGCGACATTACAAATCAAACAATACAGAAATGAGCCATTATTTGTACCATAACACAATTTTAAAGCACCAAAACTTACCAAGCGAGAGTTCCTCTTAGACTCCTTCATTTGCCTGTTCAGACCATCCAGCTCCATCTGATGGACCTGCAGGTATGATCTGTAAAAGTATGCCACATTATCTGTGTCACTGTCTGTGACTAATGCACTGTGTAAGCAGAACTGTTTTATATTAGTTCTAGTACTGTTGTTGGTAACATGCAATTTTCAGAGCTCATATGTTTGTGTACTTACTGCAGTCCTCTCTTGAGGGCCTCGTACACCTCGTCCAGTCGCTCCGGCTGAGGCACCTTTGGGGGAGGCGATTTAGTGGAGAGCGTGAACATCCTGCTTGCTCTGGAGGGAGTCTTCCTCACACACCCCGGGGTGCTGAACACTGAAAGGCTCCTAGGATACATATGAGGCACATAAAACTTTAGCATGTGTTATTAATTTTTGTTGGTTAATCACTTTTAAAATCCACTGATAAACAAAATTTAATTCCCAACACAAAAAAAGGTTATTTAAATTTTTTTTTTATTAAATAAATAAAAAAATTTAATAAATATATATATATATATATATATATATATATATATATAATACATTGAAATATATTCATATAAAACAGTATTCAAATTATTTATTACATTTAATTACAATATTACATATTTTAATGGTTTATATTAATATATTGATATTAATATAAACCATTATTTGATATATTATTAATTAAATAAAAACGTGAATTTACATTTCTGATTTAAAATTGTATATTTCTAAGGCCTATATAATAATAAAATATCAAACTGGAAATGAATATACCAGCAAAAAGTTACTACATAAAATGTTAAATATCTGTTTTTCATGCATGCCCACCTAATCAGAAACTGAAAAACAAGTTAAATGGGGGGTCTTGACAAATTATGGAGTAATACAATAGTCCAGAAGACCAAACAGCCTCTGTTTTCAAAAGTTTGTGTTTCAGTCCGTCTGTACTGAAATGGAACACTAATTTCCAAACTCTTTCGCACTTTATACACTGTTTTCGTGGGTCAAAGATACTGGGAGCAGTGTGGACATAAGGCAAAAAACTAAACTCTGGAAACTATTGGAATAGAAAATGCTTTTTTCTGGGTCACTGCATCTTTGCCGTGTGCACCGTAGATGCAAACAAAGGATACGAGTCACTTTTAAAAGTAGATGCAAGTGAAATGTCAAAAAAAATCTGATATAGTAACGAAATTGAACACCAAGATCTGCAGTGTAAATGCAGCTGAAACGTAAGCAATCTCCCATGTAATCTGTGTACCCCAATCAACTTCTGATATGTGCTACCAATGTGATTTCTTCAAGACTGCATGTAAAAGGACAGAATGAGCCTATGCCATCTTCAGTTTCATCACTGAACTAAGTAAGCGATTGATTTAGTGACAACACAGAAAAAGCTTGATAACACAGAGGAGCCATTAACAGGCCCAAAACTCTCTCATTCTTATGATAGCACCCTGGACCATTAACGTACAGTAGGGCTATCTTCTTGTCAGACCAATAGCAGTGTATCTGTTTGAATGCAAAGAAGTATTATGGTCAGCAAGGGAAATGAACAATCTTTTATTTAAATCAATAGTGCTTTAGAACAACACTCGTGCTGATCGA